>NC_079476.1:16704861-17007891 GCF_026230105.1 Diorhabda sublineata
ATAATTTGAATTGGTATTTTTTACGAAAAAAAAAAAAGAAAATAAACTCTAAAATTAAATTTGATGCTTTCTAATGATATTGAATGACTGATTGTGTGTGTAGATTTAATAATATTAATAATAACAATAATAATCCTTTATTAATGAAAAAAAAATTTACAAAAACGAAAATATCCATAATTTGTTAGTATATAGTACCCGGGGCACAGGTAGTGCCATATGGGACTTAAAAGTGAAATTAAATAAGAAGTTGGTTACAGCATTTTTAAACAATAGTTTAGTGTCCTTTTATGACAAGCTTCTAAAAAAATTTTGCTGAATCAGCTTCCACTTTAACTTGTTCATACTAAGAGTTCTGATTGTAGTACCTTAGTCCTTGAAATGGAATCGACCTTCGGCCCATTGTAGAACATAGACATAGAGAAAAAATTTTAGTGATTTAGTTGAAATTTATAACTAAATCATTTGTGAAAATAACTAAATTTCAATTATATTAGATCCCTGTTGCAATATTCATGATCATAAAGTACCTTTAATAAAGCTTTCAGCAGTTGTTTAAGTATTTAGTATTTTCATCAAAATACTTTCATTTCTGTAAGATTTTCCAAACGTTTCTCCATGTAAAGAGCAAGAAGTTTTTAAACAAAATTTGCCGCCCCCTGAAATCTGCCGCCATAAGCTACAGCCTACTAATAAATTTCAGCAAACAAGAATTGAGCTCGAACGGCGTGCAAAGAATTCATGACAAATTTGTCCAAAGTTGATTTTAGAAAATGACAAGCTCTTTGTAGGTAGACTTTGCGAAAAGTTTATGAACAGAGAGACTTTTTCGACCATGTTCTATTTGAAGATGAAGCCACATTTAATAAAAATGGTTGTGTTAACTAGCCAAACTTTCACTGTAATTCATCAGCTAATCCAAATCACTTAGTGACACACAGTCAAACTAGATGATCGTTGAATGTGTGGGGAAGTATTGTTGAATATGTACTAGGACCATATTTTTTTGAGAAAAATAAAATTCATTCGAAAATAATGTAATAGTATTTTGATTCACTCTGTATTAGATTCAATGAATATTAACGAAATAAAAAATTTCCCAGAATTATTACTACTATTCGAATGCTTTGGTCGCAACAGATTTGCATTCTTGAATTTCTCTTACATTGTACAGAGTATTGAACTTTCTAAATGCCCAGTAAAACACATCTCAGACCTATATTATGAAATGGGGAAATCAAGCTGATTCCAAATATGCAATAAAATATAGGGTGTTTCATTAAAAAAAAATGTAACTATGATATGGCATTCTGGAACATCCTTTAAGATTGAACATGTGAAGACTAATGATGGCTATAATCGCTCAAATTCATTCTGGATTTTCAAAAATATCAGCTACAAACACTGTGTTCCCCAGTATTGCAGCAAGAAAGAGGGACACAATAGATCTATTGGATCGCAGAGTATATGATACCCCAATATCCACATACATACATCCTTCAAATTTTCATATTGATATCTCAAAGACAAAGGAGGCACTAATCAATCACCCTGTATTTAATAAAAAACTTTTTTGTTTGATTTATATTATGTGTCATTGTTTCGTTAATATATTAGTAGGTAATATCAAAATGTTTATAAACATGTAAAAGTAAAATCCACGGTTATTTACAAATAATAAAAAGGACTTTTCAGAAACTACAACCTGTGTTCGGATAGATTACCTATCAGCTGATTCAGGATCCTAGCCCAGAACAAGATTTAGATCACTTTCTGAATGTCACTTCCAATTTTCAATGGAAATTACAATTACAAAACATGAACTACCCTCCACATATTCCACTTATACTTAAGTTTATGCCAATTTCAGCATACGAAATCGTCCAATAATAATTTTTATAAAAATATCTACAGTGTTTATTGCTTCATTAGTCATTAATTTTCTAACAATACTTACTAATCACTCATTTAATAAATATAATGTACTCACAAGCAGGAAACATCCAAATTTTTTTTCAATAAAATAAAATTACATAAAATCATTTTTAAATCTACCAACCCAACCATGGAGGCTGATTCATTTCGTGTATTGGCGTAAATGTCAAATTCACTGGTAAATTAATTATGGCAAAATTTTTTTTCAGCTTCTCCAGGGTCTTCAATATCATTAAACCATTTTTTCCTAATAAGTAACCTGCAGGGATATTAACTTCTTCCACTGCATTATCATCAATCATTTCAATAAAATATTCTTGATTTGAATTAACTACATCACTTATTATGACTGCTCTGGCACCTGCGCGTTCTGCAATGAGGGTTTTCAACTTGAAAGAACAATCACTAAAACAAAAATATATATAATCAAAAAAATTACTATAAAATTGACTAACATTGAAATATTTACCCTCTTTCAATAAAAGCTACATTTCCTTCTATATCGTCCAAATTATCGGGGGGTTTACATCCATTCTTTGGTAGTATAGGAACCAAAGGTACGTTTTTAATATGAAATGAGGCATTCTACAAAAAAACATTCAATAACCAATAATAAAACTAAATTTATTATATTTACAAAAGGCGCTCCGAAGTCTTTGGCTGGACGAATCCTGTAAGTATATTCTAATTCTACTGGATCTACTATTTCAAAAAAGACATCACCATTAATTACTTCAGCAGTAGAAGTACCATCAATATGATGCAAGTTATTGGCTGAAAAATTAGGGTGATTTAAACTTATAAACTGAGTGTTTAGAAATTAATAGATAAACCTACCCCCACAATTAATTAATATAATATAGGAACAAAGTTGTAAGCTATATATAATGAAATATTGAAAACACGTTGGTAGTTTAATCATTATGTAAAAGACTAGGTTATGATTGTTCGGTTACTTTCCAAAAATAATCCAACTGTTGAAATAGTTAATTTATATCATATTTTGTATGTATTTAACATTTAATTTGAGTGAGATCGATTTTAATTCCAATTCTTGAAATTTCTAGAACGTTTTTTGTGTACATTGAAATGTCAAAATTTGAGGTTAAAGATAGTGGGGAGAACGTCATGATATTAGCTACTAGTATAACTAAACGTACACTTAAATAAAGATTATACCATCTACATACATCCAATTATGTACATTAAACATTTTTCGATCACTAAATAAATATGTATATAAGCATTTTTATTATTTATTATAATTAGCCATTATTTTCTATTACAGCTGCTTTTGTTGAAATATTACTTTTATAGTATCGAGAGCTTTAAACGAAAGTAATTTAACCAAAATTCTATAAATTGCTATTTTATTATTATATTCAAATTATAGATATTGCTATGTTGATAGTGTTTCATGTAAATATGCTGAAGTTTGATAGATACCCTCTGCAAAATTCCTTTGTGGGTTTAGTTTAAAAAAATCTGGCCGCATTATACTCGGTGTGACAGACTAGTAGCCACTGCTAATTTTAATTGTTCCTGTGAAGATTATGGGATTTTAAAAAAATTCTAAATATAACAAAAATATATTATTTTAAAGTTTGATTGTACTTAAAAATCGTGGGATATACTTCATTGATGAAGATGGATGAAAAATTATCGAAAACTTTGGAAAACGAAGAAATTAAATCGACAGCTGTGGTAAAGTATTCATTGCCAAAACCAGCTCAATTTATGAAATTACAATGTAATACTGATCTAAACTTACCTCCATCAAACTGGTTAAGTAGTTCTGCAGATTCGTACGGGCTGCAACATGTTCTCTCTCATCCCAAAGGTTTCTCAAGGTAATTTTATTAAATATTATGAATTATACGAAGTTATTTCTAAGTCTTTTTAGCTTTAAAATGGCTCAGATGTTTCCAGACTGTGTTGGAGAAGTTGATGTAGTATCTGACGCTGAAAATATAAAGAAATTACTCAAAATCCCCTATCATAAAAAAGGACACATCAGTATGATGGTACATCGTATAGAAAATACTCTACTTATAGATGAGTTCGATATATATAAACATTTATTGCGAACAGCAGAAACAGAATGGGAATGGCTGAGAAAATTTTTTGTTGATAATATTAGCACCGCTACTTATAATGAAAATAAACATTTATATATTAGCAGTAGAAGAAGAGAAGCTCTAAAAGAAAAAAGTCTTGTATCAAAGTTTTTGTATCACAGTTTAGTTCCTTCTGATAATACTGACGGTGTTCAATTGCTTGAAACTAACTATAATAGGCATCAACCAGTTAAAGGTCCTCTATTACCAGAACCGTCTCCATCTACAGAATGTCCAGATTCTCCAACATCTGGTCATAAATGTAATAGAAATGTTGTTTGGACTTTTGAAGATATTGAAATGTTTCTAGGTATGAAAGTTATTTAAAAAGTCATATATTATCAACTTATTTTGTTATATTTGCGAAGAATATACACCTAAAAGCCAAAAAAGGCTATTACACCTTTAATTAAGAAGTGCTATCATGTATATTTCAACCTGGATATTGGATGCCACAAATCTGCTGTATCTCATGTCACAGAAATTTGGCTGGTTGGTTTATTGGACTATATTCAGCAATGCCGGAAAAAAAGTTCACAGCTCCTATCAGTCCTCAAGCTTTGCATTTAATTAATCAGTTAGAGCTTAATGATATCTTAAGAGATTTAGATTTGCTCAAAGAAAAAGTGTTAAGTTCAAGACTGGAACAATGGAATCTTTTTAACTACTTGGTGCACTGTAATGACATTGAGGACTTGATGTTAAAACTGGCTTATGGACATTGATCACAGGATTGGAGACTCTTTAATGATTTCTCAAAGTCAAGTCTAAAAGCTGTGCAGATTTGAAAGCTGTTGCTTTGCTTTGCTGGCTACATGAAATACTGTTGCTTTCTTGTGAATGGAATAGCCAACAGAGAAATGAATTGTTTATATTCATGGGCAAAAAAAATTAACCTTTAGTTAGCTTTGGAAAGATATTATTACCAACTTGCACATTGAATAAGGGATCATCAAAAATTTTGTAAAAGCTGTGGAAAAAGATAGAACTGGTTTAAAATTTTTGAAACCATCAATGCTTGCAGACTACTGTTGGTCTTTAATTAGAGACACTCTGGACAACAAATATAGGAAACAGTCTACAAAAACATGTTTCTTTAGTGCTGATAATAAAACTGTGGTTTCATAAATACTTGGGATTTTTCAAAACAAATTTATTTCTTACGAAAATATGACTTGATTTAAATTAAAAAAATCTCGTTTCTTATAAAATTCAATTCATATTGCTACTAATGTAAAAATTGTGGAATTGAGAAGGAAGTTATATGAATTTTTTTTAGGTACTGATATGCCAATATTTGGTGGTGGTACCCACCCCTGTATATCTCTTCGTCTCAGTGATATGGGTAAACCAATAAATGTATTAACGGGAATTGATTATTGGCTTGACAATTTGATGTCAAATGTACCTGAAGTAGTGATGTGTTACCATTTGAATGGCATCGTTCAAAAATATGAATTAATCAAAACTGAGGATTTACCAAGAATGGATAATTCAAAATTTTCACCAAAATTGATTAGAGACGTAGCACAAAGTATTCTTAGCTTTTTGAAATCTAATGCAACAAAGGCCGGTCATACCTACTGGTTATTTAAAGGAAAAGATGAAGAGGTAAGGTGTTTTTCTTTTTTAGGGATTCGGATTATTTACTATATTTAGTTTTTGACATAAATTTGTTTATTACAAAATTTTGTCTTCTATATCATCCAAAGGAGAATTAAGGGATGTTCATATATTTCCTCTAAGGGTTTTAAATTTTTTTAAAGCATCTTCTTAACCCTCACATGGAACGTGATTAATTTGCGTTATGAGGAAAATCGTTCATGGGAATTTAGTTCTTTATTTAATTTAATTCTTTTTTGTGAACTCACTCAATATTTTAACAAGGTGTGAGGTGATATTAGGGAGGCCAGATTAACATACTAAAAATCCCCACTCCTCCGAGAGTGCAAACAACTCCAAAACTATCCCAGTAGGTACATTTTCTACTTTTTTCCAATTAACTTGATTATGGTTGGGTTTTCGCAAAAAATGGTGGATATGTAAATTAATTTAATGGAAAGAGAGATCTGCAACAAGCATTCAAAGTCAGCATTAATTTTTTAGTCATTAATAATTATGGAGCATAAATTGCATTGCATGTTGTAAGTCAACATAAATTAATAAAAAGACAAATTGGTGCAAAATATTTTCTGAAGATACCATGAAGACCATCCATCAAGCTCAATAAAAACAAAGAGATTTTGTTTATTGTACAACTATGTCAAAAACTTCAGGTAGCTGGTTTTTAAGAATTTAAAGCAGAGGGTAATGCAGATAAACTGTAAATAAAGTGGTGGAATTAAGGAAAACAGTTGGTTGGCGAAGACACTGGTTTAATGGTATTACTATTATTCAAAGCAAGGGAAGATGGGCATAGAAACTCCGTAATTAAAAAACGATGCAAACCAATCAAGTTTAGGCTCAATTAATTCGTCTTGACGAGTACTTTGTTACTTGATAGTAACCAGGGTCTTATGATGGGGAATAAAGCCATGGGAACTCCATAATTAAATGAACGACGCAACCCCATCGAACTTGGGCTCGTTTTATTCGTCTTGACGAGTACTTTGTTACTAGAAGGTAACCAGGGGTTGCTTTTATTTAGTTTCACCTGTCCCGTTGGGTCAATCAAATCTTGTAAGTTAAATTTGATCCACTTCTCGGTCTCTGAGTCTTATGATGGGGAAAATTGCAATAGAAACTTCGTAATTAAAAAACGATGCAAACCAATCGAGTTTGCACTCATTTGATTAATCTTGACGAGTATTTTTGTTTTGCTTATACTATCACTAGACAAACACTCACAATTACACTGTCTGACGCGCGTTTCGATAACCAAGTGATCGTCTTCAGAGACTGAGATAACTTGCGCGCGTCAGACACTGTAATTGTGAGTGTTGGTGTAGTGGTAGTGTAAACAGAATGAATATCATCAACGGTTCCATAAATTCCAACTTAGAGTATGTTGGTTAGCAAATTTGTGAAAATCTCCTTCCTGCAGTACGGGGATCCTTTATGTTCACAGTTGATCTATTAACCATGTTTAATCAAAACGTTAATTTAATTTAAGTTTTGTTAAAATATGTCACTCTATTCAATCGCGGTTCTGGGCCAATGAATGTAGTAACGCCCTTGTCGGTGATTATAGAACAACACAATTTTCATTTGAATTTTTTCCTTCATTACAAAGATCATCAACCACACAAACCCTACTACCTCCAGAAAGTTCAGGATGTCGGATAGCTCTAGCTTTATCTTCTATTTCATATGCTCTGGGAGCTCTGTAGTCTTTCACACCTTTAGAGAATATGGATAGAGGTTTCATTCTCTGCTGAACCTAGCATATTCAGGTATCCATTGAGGTGGCAATGTCCTAACAGAATTCCTGTTATAATTCCTAAGTTTTTTTCCAGCAGTATCTTTGCTTATCTTAACCCCAGTAGTTGTTCCAGTAACTGTTTTTCTACCATCTACCTTTTCTAGCGTTTTCTCTATTGTACTGTAGCTGATTCCACAGAAGACATCAGGTCCTACTAAGGGTTCAACAGTCTCTACTTTAGCTTTACTAGTCTATTTGCTATTTAATTTCCATCCACTTCAAAGTGTCTCTGAACCAATTGGAGGATCATTTTACTTAACCTTACCAGATAGTACGAACGTTTTAACGGGGCCTTGTCCTCCTCTATAATTTACCTCCAGGGATATCGGTTTTTTGACAAAGAAACACTAACCCATGATCTTCAGCATAACTATTGATCCAATACAATTAGAGCTATCCCGTCTTATGTCGAATACCTTTCGCATTAAGGATTCTATTTGGTATGAGAGTCTCATCCTTATGTTTTTTCTTCATTAATTCTTTCTCAATTTAATGGTTATATACTTTTTTGTCGTTTCGAGCGTTATTTATAGTAAAAAATTGATACTTTGTGGTTGCTTCTTCATATTTATATTCAGATGTTATTAAGTTTATGTTTGTATTTTTATCATACTATTGTTATACAAATAATGAATGTTTCTATTTACAGGTAATTAAACTTTACGATCTAACAAGTTTGTGTTCAGAAAAAGATGTTGAAAAGGGACAAAATCCATTTACGATACCAGTAGCAATGCTTCTCTATCGGGTAGCTAGAAATATGAAGCATTCCCCAAATAGATCACAACCAGGTACAATTAGGATGCTTTTAAAGAATTGTATCAAACTTTTACCTCAAGAAAAATATCCGGAAATTGTAACATCATCTTTGTATATGCTTTCCGATCTTTATGTTCCTGCTAAAACGAATCCTGAAAATCCTAGGCTAGGGGAACAAGATGTCGAAGATGAAAACGAATCTTTGTACGAAGATGATTTATCCGATGATGAAAATCAAGAAGAACCTATGAAAATATTGGTTTTAGAAAATAATAGATTCGAAAAATTTAAAAATTATTATAAACCGCCTGCTCCAATCGTAGGCGGTATAGAAGAACGTTGTCAACAGGTGAGTTTATATTATTAATATTTAAACAAAAAATACCTTTTAATTAAATTATTTTTAAGGCTATTCAACACGTAACCGCAGGTTTGAATTGTCTAAAATATTTCCCAGAAAACAAAACTGAAACAGACCCTTTAAACAAACAAGAAGAAGAAATTAAAATGGCGAAACCGTTTGAACCCATACCGATGCCTTACGCTAAACTCGAAGACGTCAAAAAACCCACAGATCCAAGTAAAAAGAAGAAAAAAGAACGCAAGAAAAAAACCGAAAACAAAAACCAAGAGAAATTGACAAACGCTCTGTTACCGAAAAATTTGAGTGAAGCCCAACCTTTGCCTACATGGCAGGAAAATGAAAACAGCATATCCTGGAAGGATCATTTAAAAACTTTATTATACGAAAAAGCTGTGCTGGTATACGCAACTTTATCAGAACATCATTTTGTTGGGGGTAATTACGGATTGAGTTTGAGGTATATAGGATTACTCGCTAGATGTCAGTTAGTAATGAACAAGTTGCAATACACTTCAAACGCCCTTAGGGAAAATTGTTTACTTGGCAGAGCAGGAGATTGTTGTATCATGATGATACAAAATTGGAGTGAGTAGAAAATGTTTTCTTTATCTTTCAACCTACCTAACGCACTCTTTGTTACGTTACATAACTACTCATAATTAATGTCTTCTGTTTTATCCAATTTTCTTTAATATGTGCTCTCTCTTTACTATTTCCATCTTTCTACCCAGCTACCGTACAGTAGTCTTTATCTGAATTATGTTTGACTTGCTTAGCATCTTAGCATTTGTGCATCTCTACCATAAACTTATTTTATTTCTTTCCAAATATTCTACATAAAATTTTCCTCTTTCAGATTCATAATTTGAGCTGAATGATCTATTAACCCCCTGGTATAAAATACTGTGCTTCTATTCATTTTTATCTCAAACTATCTATCACCCATGTGAATTTATATGTACCTTATCGTCTTTCGATAATTGGTTTATTGTGTGGGAGTTTTCTGTATAGCTTAATGTTTTTTTCCTGCATCCTTTACTATTTGATACTAAGGATCTTTCTAGGACTAAAGACATTTTGCGTACAAGTACTTTTAATACTTTTTTTTGGTTGTGACATTTTTAGAAATAATTATCATTTTTCAAAATCAAAAGGGTGTATATTTTACCCATTTTTTTGTAGTTGTTATATTTCTAGTTATTATTTCTGTAGTTTTGGCCAATACTTCTCATTTCATACATCAAAGGGCGGTATTTTTTATTGGAGGTGTTTTTTGTAGCTGTGATATTTTCAGAAGTAATTTTCCATTTACAAAATCAAAGGGTATACTTTTTTGAATCGTGAAGTATTTTTGGCCCCATTTTTTGTGATTTGTGATATTTGTAGTTATTATTTTTGCAGTTTTGACCAGTATTTCTCATTTTGTACATCAAACGGCTGTATTTTTTAATGGAGGTGTTTCTGACTATTTTTTTTTGTAGTTGTGTTATTATTAGAAGTATTTGTCTTGTACTTTTTCTGAATTTTAAGGTATTTTTGACCCCATTTTGTGATATTTCTAGTTATTATTTTTATTTTTTTTTAGTGGAAGTACTTTTGGCCTTTTTTTTTCTATATTCGTGATATTTCTAGTTATTATTTATGCAGTTTTGGTTATTAATTCTCATTTCACACATCACAGAATTATATGTTTTTTTACTTTATATTTTGATTCTTCGTAGTTGTGGTATTTCTATTAGAAATTCTCACTTTGCATAACCAAAGGAGTGTAAATTTTTTTCATTGGTAGCATTTTTTGGCTTTTTGGCTTTCATAGGGAGACAACATTTGGATCTATAGCATTGTTTTATTTGTACTTCTGTTATCTTGTAATTTTATTTACTTCTTTATTTGTACTTTTTAACTTTAATTATTTAATTGATAGTTCATATATGCATTTTTTTCCAGTATTTAATTGGCCCTTGGGCTGAGGGGAGTGTAAATAAATAAATAAAATTTCCTTTAACTTTTCACATCTTTGACCTTTTTATACACTTTTCGTATAATTTGTTATGATAAAGACTAAACTAATTCTTGCAGAATAGAGACCTCTGCAGTTTGAACCAATATTTCTTATTTTTTCATACCAAAGGGTTGAATTTTTTTGAATGGAGGTTTTTTGAATCCATTTTGAATCCATGAAGGACGGTATTTTCTGTTATTTTGTAGTTGTGATATTTTTAGAAGGAATTCTCATTTTGCAAAATTAAAGGGATATACTTTTTTTCAATGTAGGTATTTTCACCTCTATTGATTGGTATTTCAAAGTTTTAATATTTCTAGAATCAGACATCATTGGCAGTAAACTGTTTTGCTATAATTAGTATTTCTACAGTATATGTCAGAAATTTTTATTTTGAATTTGAAACGAGTATAATTTTTTTATTCTCATATTTTTTTTAAAGAAATTACATTTCATAAAATTATTTATAACTCCAGAATATTTTTTTAATCTATAACCTATAGCCTTAGCTTCATTATTCTCTTCATCCCCTTCTCTACTAGCACCTACTTCAGCTGTAGTACCTAAGGTATAATCTTTTCCATAGAAAGTATTTGATGTTATGGATTCTAGTAGCGTCTCCAAATAATTCTCCAGGTCTAAAAACTTTTGACTAGTTGGATCGCATAAGTCTCAAATCGCCATCATTAATACTGAATCCATTCTGCCACAATCTTAATGTCACTTCAGAAATTGCAGAATTTCCTGAAGTTATTACTGTATCAGTATCATCTTGGCCAAGTTTATATTCCGTACCTTTAAAAGCTTCGGAGTTTGAAATAGTTGAACTTTGATCTACAATTACAAGCCAATGGTCTTGAATAGACCTGATTATGTCAGCAGCAAAGTTCTGTTTTTTATGAAGACCTAAAACTAGTTGACCACTAGATTCTGGACTGGACTGTTTACAGTAGCAACATTTGAATTAGGATTGGATTTCATTGTTGATTCTGAAGACATTGAAGATTTTCTAATAGAAGCTATTTCTTCAATTGTGATCCATCATTTTCCATGGGTTCTGTTTTGGTACCATCACTTTTTTCTTTTTGTTCTGACATATTTTTGAGATACATTACAAAAAAAGCAATAAAAAACTTTTAATAACAAAATCTGTTCAGTTTAATTGAAAGTAATTAATTAAAATTATATTTTATTAGGTAAATGTGAAACTTACAATGACCAACTTCATAATAATCAAGATGAAGATTTCAAAATGATGGAACAACTCGAACAAGACGAACAGTTGTACAATATAAGCATCGGAGATAGCGAAATGCGTTGCGTATTTTTATTCGACATCAGAACCATAGAACAAATTCTTTTAAAAAGTGTAGAATGTTACGAAGAGGCGTTGAAGGTTTCGGAAAGCGACAACATTCTCAGACGATTGGCGAACAGTTTAAACGAAATAGGTTCCTATTATTTAAACAGAGCTAAAACGGAAAAGAAAATGTATGATATAACTCAAACTTGCAAAAAGGCCGAAGAGTATTTACAACGAGGATTAACGCTTTTCGAAAACGTAAAAGATAATGCCAACATTGCTCTTTTATATACAAATATAGGACATCTTTATAGACTATTGGCACATGCTAATACCCCTTCAGACAGGGGAGAGATTACTCATCAAGAAAAGTTGCATTATAATAAGGCTATTATTAATTACAAAAAGGCTTTACAAGTTTTGGGCGATAGGGAAAGTTGTCCGGGAATATGGGACGCAGTAAAATGGGAACTTTCCACTGCTCTGTTTAATATGGGTTGGATAATGCATGAAAATCCCCCCTCTCATTTGGTACGTAAAAAATATTTCCTTTTACTTATTCTGATGCTTTCAAATACCTTTAATTCCATCTGATTTTCACAGAATTATGAATTAGAGGTTTTGGAAATTATTTTGGTGTACTTCAAAATATTTTTGGTAAAAACATAACCCTTCCTGGCAGTCTGGTAAAAATATTATCTAACACACGAATCTTGTTTATTATTTAAGTCTTCCAGTTTCCTTAGGTCTGGAATTTAACAAGTATGTAGATGATTATTTTTCTAACTTACAAAATCTGCAGTCTTTCCAGTAGTATAGTTTCTTAAAGGATCCCTTATCCTAATCTGTTACCTTTAAAAAAATTCTAACAAACTTTGGGGCGGAATGAACTCAAAATTTGATTGAAGAGATTCAAGGAAAAATAATAAAAATTCAAATTGTGGCCACCTTTATCCATCAAACCAGGGAGTTGGTTTGGATTGATGATTTACATAAATGATTGTTTTTTAGAGTAAAACCGAAGCTGAAAAAGAAGTAATAGAAACCCTACAAAGGGCCCTGCAATATTGCGATTTTGATGAAAATAACCCAAAGTACCCTTTGTACATTTACCGAGCGGCTGTTATTCACTATAGGATTGGATCTCTATATCACAGCCATATTTGGACGACTCCTAACGATTCAAGTAATAGAAAAAATATCATTCAACTTGCGAAAATTAATTATGAAAAGGCTGCCAAGATGTATTTCCAAAGTTCTGATGCCTTACATTTCTTGACGGCTCAGATGCAGAGATTCGCTCTATCAGAATATTTGGCAGAAAGTAAGTAGACAATTATTTTATTACAAATGGTTTATTTTAGCCAAGTTACCAATGTCTTCTTTGTAAGTCTTTTTCTAGGAAAGCTGTTGCCAATTATATTTGTGCAATAGTCGTTTCCATTACTCTTTCAGAAACTGTCGTCATCATTATCTAGAATTACCGCCAGATTTGTTTTTCTGTGAAAACATCTTCTATGATGCTCATCAGTGGTCATTAAATTGGTGATATTCATACTGAAGCACACTGTTCATACTACCATTACACAAACACAATTACACTGTCTGACGCGCGTTTCGATAACCAAGTTATCATTTTCAGAGACTGAAGATAAACTGATCTGGATGCACAACTATGGGTTCAACAGTAACTCAATTAAGTTTCCTCAAATAATCTTGACTTTTCCTATTTAATGATACTATAAAGTGAAGTTTTTAAAGTAAATGTATGTTAAAATAATTTGTTATAAAGAGAAAATGATCTAACTCTATAGCTTAAAACCTATAATATTCAGCTTCTCACTAGTTCAATTTCTAGATCATTAAGAAGGTTCTCTGAGATAGAAAGAAATCAAAGAAGACCAGATCAGGGCAATAATATCATAAAGAGACGACTTAAAGTTTAATTTCAGGCTCAGAGTTCTTGAATATCTGTCAACTCCAGTATATGAAGGACCACAATTAGAACTTGTTACTTGATAACTTGTTTATCAAAATGCGCATCAGACAGTGTAGTTGTGAGTATTGGTGTAGTGGTAGTGTAAACAGTGTGTTCAGCATGTACCTCTGAACCTACTAATATTGTATTTCTCTCTGTACTTCCAACTCATGAGGATTATGCCTTATCTGTTAAAATGTCCAATATTTTGAATACTTATTAACATAAATATCAATTTGTTCCAGCAACAAGTGCATTAAACATCAAAATAAAGCATCTTCAGCATTGTTTGGATATCGTATTAGAATTAGACGAGATTATTGATTTGCTAATTAACAATAAACTAGAAGTGAATGATCCCTCCATAGAAGAAGGTGAAACCGAAGAAGATAATTTCAAAACCTGTTTTTCGTTGCTCAAACTTGTAGTAAAGCGTTTACAGTACGTACTGAAACTGTTAGTAAAATGTTGTGTTACAAAGCCGCCTCCGAATAAGGATTGTGAAAGACTTTCCGAATTATATAAAAAGTGTTACAAGATATCTTTCGAATTGAAAGAAAATTTAATTTATCCAGATTTATTAAAGAAATTACAAAAAGTGTTGCTTAGTATCAAAAGTGAATGTGACACATTCAAGAAAAACGCCTGAGTAAAGTTTTTATTTCATTTTTAAGTCTATGTTTTACTGTGATAAATAAATAAAAAATTTCACTACATTCTCGTTTTTTATTCAAATTCCTCAAACAAACCTTTTTCAAACACAACTTGTAATTTTATAAAAACAAAAAATAAATAGACACATTATTTCTGGAATGGAGCATTAAGAACTCATAAAACAAGAAGCAAGTGAAGAGTAAAAAGTGTATAAAAATTTATCGTACACCGTGTCCTTGAACGAGTCTTATACTAACATCTACTGGTGAACTCCGCTCTTGAGAAACATCCATTTCAATTTCATCCTCTTCTTCTTCATCGTGGGTTTCAGATTCATCATCATCATCATTATCATCTTCATCATCCTCTTCTTCATCTTCCTCCATAGTCTAAAAATACAAATTTTTTAAATATAACAATGTTTTTATGCAAAATAATCACACAAGTTAACTATCTAAAAGAAAATTACTTCTGATGCAGTTTTTCCAATAGGTGTTAAATCATCATTCTTCTGCCTTATCATCTGTAACTAAAACATAAAATTATGAAAGTAAAATGATAATATTTTACATGTTTTAATGATCTATTTTCTCTATTTTATATAAAATTAGTTTAAACCTTATTTTTGAAATAGACCTAAAATAAAGATAATATATAAATAAAGATAAATCACTATTGAAAACATATAAAAAGGAGTCTAAGAAGTAAAAAGTTGAAGACAATGATGATATTTTGAGTTAATTTTTTAGTTTTTGTAATTGATTAATCTTTACCCAGTTTTGATGATCTCTTTCTAATTGAGAAACTTCATCTTCATCATCGCAGGGTTGATCTACGTCAAACCAAGAAGCGTGAATTAATCTTGGTTTAAGATTTGGAAATAATGGTATACTGCTCATTTTAGTGCGTATACGCGTAATAAATATTTTTTATTTTGAAATAGATATTCCTGGTTCATATATGACAATAACATAACCAAAATTTAGAAAGGCTCTTCTTCTTTTTTAGTATTATTTTTGCATATGTTCCACAAAAAAAGTATAAAATCAATTGAAACAAATAATTTAAGTTCATTAATTTCCATATTGGTTTCACCGTCAGCTTCATAAATGAGCATTTTTTATTATGATTTTATTTTATAATCTCCTTCATAAGTGCCTCAATAATAAAGTTTTATGAAATTTGAACGTAAGTGTGGAGCATACTCATATATCACGGATATTGGGAAACAGAAAAATAAAAATTGACATTTCAACAATTGTGTTGTGTCGCAAGAAACATAACGTCATAACATCATAATCCCAATATCCCCTCCTGAATTTACACAACAAAGCTGCAAAAGTGTAGTATTATGACTCAATAAAATCGATTAATTATAAGGCATAATGTGCAACTTTCTAATTTAAATGTTTGTAAAATAATACGATGAATAACAATGATGGCTAAGTTGTGATAATTGTTTATTTTTTGGAATGGCAAGTAGACGAGATGTTTTGAAAAATTCAATGGATTCGCTTCCAAGTGCCAGTGACCCTTTAAGGGATCTATTTGAAGCCTGTAAAGTTGGAGATATTTCCAGGGTAAGAAAATTAGTCACCCCGATTACTGTAAATGCTAGAGATACTGCTGGAAGGAAATCTACGCCTCTACACTTTGCTGCTGGTAAGTTGAACACTTGAAAAAAATTTGTTTCCGCACCTTATTGACTATTATAAAGTTATATTGATATTACATACATTCAACACTTTCCTAGTCTGTTAATTGCACACTACAAACGTAATGTACTATATTAGTATGATTGAAAAATATGCTTAATAAAATGCCTCTTATTAGTAGTGTTTTATTACATTTGAATATTAAACTTCTTAAATCCATATATGGCCAACAGTTATCAGAAAAATTAACTGCAACCCATAAAATTGATATACTATTAAACAAGGCTTTAATCTAAATGATTTTTATTAATATTTCTAATAATGAAACATGTATGCTTTACATGCAAATATCAATTTTTGTACACTCAGGTTATGGTAGGAGAGAAGTTGTAGAATTTCTTTTATCTGCTGGAGCTTCTATTCAGGCAAGAGATGATGGTGGATTGCATCCACTTCATAATGCATGTTCTTTTGGTCATGCTGATGTTGTTAGATTATTATTAGAAGCAGGTGCTAATCCAAATACTAGAGACAACTGGAATTACACTCCACTACATGAAGCTGCCATTAAAGGAAAAGTGGATGTTTGCATAGGTGAGGAATTATTTTTTTTAATAAATAGAAACATACTTATATAATATTTATAATCTAGTTCATTATTCATTTTTTGAACCTCAATCAAAAATACTTTTTACTGTTTACAACTTAATTCGATGGATTAAATGTTCCTTTTGCCTAATATTACTTCTTTTTATTCATTCCAATATAAGACAATCTGTATATTTTTATTTTAAAATTTGTTTCAAAGTGTTATAGAAAAAGATTAATGTATACAATGTTATAGTAAAGTGTGTCATCTAAAACCTATATTGTCATCAGCTCTTCTTCAACATGGTGCTGATGTTAACATTCGTAACACAGAAGGTAAAACCCCTTTAGAAGTAGCAGATGTTTCAACTCGGCCAGTACTGACCGGCGAATATCGAAAAGATGAACTTTTGGAAGCTGCCAGATCTGGAGCAGAAGATCGACTTTTATCTCTACTCAATCCATTAAATGTCAATTGCCATGCAAGTGATGGAAGAAGATCAACCCCTCTTCATTTAGCTGCTGGTTATAATAGAAATAGAGTAGTGCAGCTATTACTTCAAAATGGAGCTGATGTCCATGCTAAAGATAAAGGGTGAGAATCAACTTGAATGTTATATAGCAAAAATTAATATATACTTCCATATTTTTATCATATTATTTCAGAGGTTTGGTTCCTTTACATAATGCGTGTTCATATGGTCACTTTGAAGTTACTGAAATGTTGATCAAACATGGAGCAAATGTGAATGCAAATGATCTTTGGGCGTTTACACCACTACATGAAGCAGCATCAAAATCGAGATTAGAAGTTTGTTCGTTATTATTAGCCGAAGGTGCTGATCCACATCAACTCAATTGTCATTCCAAATCAGCCATAGATGTTGCTCCTACAAGAGAACTACAAGAAAAACTTGCATGTAAGTAATTCAGTAAATTTTTACTACAAATTCTATGTCTTTTTGGGAAAATATTTTTAGAGGTTTCTATGAATAAGTGCTTAATAATAATAAATATACTTTAATAGAATTATTGTAAACTAGAAGAAATGTGAAGTATTGTTTCATTCTGTTAATTAAGGAGCTAGCGAAGCACTAAGCTCTCATGCTCTGACTCAAAGCTGACATGGCAGTGTTGAAAAAAACTTATAAAATGGATGAGAGAGTCTCTTTAGAGTGATTCCATGTCGTGGAGGAACCTAAGCCATTACACTCATCAGTAAAGAAACACAAAGTCCTCCTGTGGTAACAGAAAATGTTCCTTCAGGAAGAGTTTGGGAAAGAGGAGAAACTCTGTTGATGACTTGTCGTGCTGGATTAATCCAAAAAGTTTCATAGTACTACTAACTTACTTTACTTAAGCCTTTCTACCTTTTCAGTTCTAAAGTTTGCTGGAGTTTAGTCATTACATAGGCTCTGTATTAATTATTCTTCTCCCATTCTCATAACATGGTAAAAACATCTTAGTTGTCCTTTCTGGATTTTGTTTGGTATCGGTTTTAACCTCAAATTTTTTCTTATGTTATTTCTTATTTTGTCGTATCTTGATTAATTCCCTATTTTTCTTAGAAATCTCATTTCTGTACTTTTTTTTGCTCTTGTGTTTCTATATGAGTGTTCATATCTGATCTGTATGTCAATATGGGTCTGACTACTTTTTTACATATTTCTGTTTTTGTTTTGTATTTCCTTTTTGGCTAGAAATTGTGTCTCAATTACATTGAATAATTTTCCAGCTGTTTCAGTTTTCTCCTTTATATCTTGTTTCAGTCTCCTGTTACTGTCAAAGGTATTTCATAATATGACTAGATCCAAAAAGTATTTTCTATAAAGGGAGACTACTGTCTTGGGAAACTTCTGCTGAGTTTAGGTTTAGAAGACACCGAAAGTATAGATTCTGTGAGAAGAAACTAAATGATTCACTATTGCAATCCTAAAGAAGAAACCTGTAGAAGAGAAAATTTACCTCCTTGAAGCCAGCACAGATACTAGAGTGCATTAGAATTCTGGAATTGGAAGAATAGCTGTAGATGAAGAAATTACCTCTGATAAGGAGAATAAATGTTGAATCTGCATGTACAAAGAAATAATATATCTCTTAAAATATCAAGTGAATGAAGTTCCGTATATAATGATATGTATTTTTTCAGATGAATATAAAGGTCATCTTCTTCTTGATGCTGCACGTCAGGCAGATACAACAAAACTGAAGAAATATTTAATTCCAGATATATTAAGTTTTAAACACCCTTATACTGGTGACACAGCTTTACATGCAGCCGTCAGCTCAATTTATCCTAAACGAAAACAAATATTAGAAACACTCATCAGGTAAATATTTACATTGAAATTCATAATTTTATATAATATGTATGGTTTTTTTTTTCATATTTTAGGAAAGGCGCTCCACTTAACGAAAAAAACAAAGACTTCCTAACTCCTCTTCATATAGCTGCCGATAATTCCCATTATGATCTTATGGATGTTTTACTGAGACATGGTGCCAAAGTGAATGCACTTGATGGACTTGGCCAAACAGCTCTTCATCGATGCGCCCGTGACGACAATGTACAAGCCTGTAGAATTCTCTTGAGTTACAGTGTTGATATTACAACCGTTTCTCTTCAAGGTTATACTGCTGCCCAAGTTGCCAGCGAAAACGTTTTGAAAATTCTTCAAGGTAATCCACTAATTTCATTTAGAATATGTTAATTGTGCTGAAGTGGATAGTGTAATTTTATTTTGGAATAGATCCTCCCACTGGCAGTGCCGATGTTGAATGTCAAATTCTAGAAGCCGCTAAATCTGGAGATTTGGATCAAGTTCAAAGACTGTTGGGATCGTATCCGCACATAGTAAATTGTAGAGATTTGGATGGTAGACATTCAACGCCCTTACATTTTGCATCTGGTTACAATAGAGTCTCAGTTGTCGAATTTTTATTACAACAAGGAGCAGATGTACACGCCAAAGATAAAGGGTAAGTTATATCAAAATATTTTATTGCCTAATTTAAGAGATCAGCAAATTTGCTATGCAGAAACAAACTAGATGAGTTATTTGGCAAAGTTTTGATAAGTGAAGATCTTCAAGAAGATTACTTGTGCTATGGTGGAGCAAATTCTGCTCTGTTTGCTGGCTAAGATGGTCCAAAACCAATGGTAAACCATCAATAGTATTCTGCTTAAAATAGTTTCTCAACTGTGAATCTGTCCTAACCTTCTCCCAGCTAGGGTAACTGGAGAGGTCAATATTGGTATAAATGTCCATGTCCAAGCAGAAATAAAGGATTTGAAAGAAATAAAAGGGAATGCATTTGAAGTACAGAATAGTTGCAAAGGAAGAAAGTGTGAATTTGTGTTTCTAGTTCAGTGAATTTGTTGAGAACTCGTAATGGTTGGGTTTTTATAAGGTGGGTTGGTTTGCACCTGCCGCCTCATCGAGTACTTTGAGCTGGATATCAGGTTATAGAATGCTTAAAGGATCAGGTAGTGTAACTGTAAGGAGTGTAGTGGTAGTGTAAAGAGTGTGCTCAGTAGGAATATCACCACAGTTCCAGAAATTACAGTAATAAGCATTTGTATTGTAATTATTTACTTAATTTGATATTCCAAACCTAGTTTTCGTTATAGTAATTTCTGTTTTTTCTTTCAGCGGCTTAGTTCCTTTGCACAACGCTTGTTCCTACGGACATTACGAAGTGACTGAGCTGCTAGTTAAACATGGAGCTAGTGTAAATGTAGCCGATTTATGGAAATTTACTCCTCTTCATGAAGCAGCAGCTAAAGGCAAATATGAAATAGTGAAACTTTTATTAAAAGTGAGTATTCCTTCAAACAATCATTTTACAATTTAATCTTGAGATTTCCGTCTTGGAAAGACTGCAAATAGGTAGAGAATAATTTGTTCATGAACATATTAAGAAAACTTGATTAAAATGTAAAAAGAATTTATTAATAAAAGTGATCTGTTATAATATAATACAGACTTGATTTAAAAAAAATTAAATTCCATGTTTATGTTCTGGTTTAAAATTTTTTTACCAAATTATTATTACTATTAATATTAAACCCATAAACAACAGAGACGGACCCAATCGCATTTAAGAAGATAAATATATCTGAAAAGTAAGCTTGTAGTGGGTGCTAGTGGAAAGACTGTGTAAGCCATTGGTGGAAAACTACATGAAAAGCAAAAATGATAGAATTGAAACTGGAGAGGTGGAAAGAATATAGGGAATACGAGATTTGTTCCAATTTTATGGAGAAAATATTAACAAATGAAAATAAAATTGAAATAAGCATTAAACAAAATGAGAAGGTGAGAGAAGAGAATCAAGAAGTCAAGTAGTAGGTGAAAACACAAGAATATAAATGCCTTAAACAGGAGTGAGAAGTAATAATACATTTCATGGGATAGAGGAAAATGGGAATGAAAATATAGAAGAAATTAGAGCAAATATGGAAATAAAATGGAAAAAAGCAGAAATACTTGTTGAACTAATGGGTCTCCCTTGAATATCCCTATAATGATTTAATTTTCAAGTTACTTTAAATATTTATTTTTTTTTCACTTACTTTTGTTAACTTTGTTTATAAAATTTGATTTTTACGACACTGAACCATTACTTCTTCTCAATAATAATACATCTAAACAGCACGGAGCGGATCCTAGCAAGAAAAATCGAGACGGTGCCACACCGTTAGATTTAGTAAGAGAAAACGATCAAGATGTAGCCGATTTGCTGAAGGGCAACGCTGCGCTTTTGGATGCTGCCAAAAAGGGTAATTTAGCGAGAGTTCAAAGACTGGTGACCCCTGATAATATAAATTGCAGAGATGCACAAGGCAGAAATTCGACTCCGTTACATTTAGCAGGTAATTACTAAATTTATATATACAAATAGTATCCTTATTTTCATATCTTGGAAACCTTTCCTAACATCCCAATAATATTTTTTCAACATGGACTCTCTACGATTCAATGGGTGAATTAGTTGGCTTCTTTTTAATATGATCTTTATAAAGTATCGAACCTAAATAACGTAATGAATTATTTTTATTTTCAGCTGGTTATAATAATGTAGAAGTAGCAGAATTTCTCTTAGAAAATGGAGCAGATGTAAATGCTCAAGACAAAGGTGGCCTTATTCCTCTTCATAATGCTTCCAGCTATGGACATTTAGACATAGCAGCATTATTGATTAAGTATAATACTGTTGTAAATGCAACAGATAAATGGGGTTTTACACCGTTGCATGAGGCTGCACAAAAAGGACGAACTCAACTTTGTGCATTACTAGTGAGTACAGAAGATTTTTGTATTTTATCTAGAAACATGAATGAGAAATTAAAGAACATTTTAGTTCAGTAAAAAAGATATTTTGCAAGCAGTGATTGCTGACATTCATACTAAACACACTAAATTACCATCTCTACACATTCTTAATTATACCACCTTTTCCTTTGAGTGCTCCGGCTCGAAGGACCAGGAAGAATAATTATAAATATTGGTAGAACAAGTTGAAAAGTTAAAAAAATACTTTTATTATACATTTTATTATATTTATTTTTTTATTTACATAGTTGGCACACGGGGCAGATCCATTTCTCAAGAACCAAGAAGGTCAAGCTCCCGTAGATTTATCTTCTGCCGACGATGTGAGGTGTCTTTTACAAGACGCGATGGCATCCCAGCAAGGTGTGCCGACAACATCGGCTCCTCCTTCTAGACCACCATCAATAGCTCTATCTCATACTCCTAGTCCACCTCTTCCATCCACTAATGTAGAAACAGTAATAATGCCTTCGGGAGCGGCGGTACAACTTCTTGTTCCAATAGGTAGTAGAACCAGTGTGTCTATGGCTGCCGCAGATGGATGTTCTTCTGGAAAACTTGAAGGCAATGAGGGAGACGACGGTGCGATTTGTTCTGTTGCCAATTTCTTATCGAGCTTAAATTTAGAACATTTATTGGATATTTTCGAAAGGGAGCAAATTACTTTGGATATATTAGCGGAGATGTCGCATGACGATTTGAAGCAGATTGGAATATCGGCCTATGGTTTTAGACACAAGCTTATTAGAGGTTAGTCATGTAATTGTAAATTCATATCTGAATAAGGTTTCAATCGATGATAATTGGTCTATAGCACATGAGATAAGGAGAGAAAGGGCGAGAAAAAAAAAATTATGAATAAAAATAAGCCGCTATATTTTTTGTCATGCTGCCAATTTCTTCGATTCATAAAATACTACTTCTATATTAACAATTAAGGCCACAGGGTGGTTCATAAGCCTGTAACTAAACATTCCTCATAATTCAAAAAGGGGGAATGGACCACATGATGAAATTTGTTTTAAATTTTGTACTCAACTCGAGGATCCGCATTTAAATTTGTTTTTCATTTTCATTATTTTTTTGATGAACTTGACTTTTTGAATAATTTTTGTAACCCTGCTTCAAAAATCAGTAAATCCAATGGTTTTTCCTTTTCATTGTAAAATATACCCCTATGCATCGTTGTAACTCCAAATAACAATCTTACTGCAATGGTCCAAAAAAATGATTCTTTGGCAATTTTGATTTCAAATGAAGTTCTTTGATTGCAAAATTATTGGATCAGTGGGAAAGCTGAACAATTTTGGCTGGAACTTATGTATTAAGACCTGGTGGTGT
Organism: Diorhabda sublineata; assembly: GCF_026230105.1. NCBI lineage: Eukaryota > Metazoa > Arthropoda > Insecta > Coleoptera > Chrysomelidae > Diorhabda > Diorhabda sublineata. The sequence continues at coordinate 16,728,315 of NC_079476.1, forward strand.
GTCAATTTTCTGATAGCCTCTACCTTATTTTTGATAGTTGGATTGCAAACGACTCTTTCATTTTTTTGATCTTGAAGTAGTCTATTTACAACTGCTATCCCTTTGGAAGCTTCCCGTGGGAGCCGGTTTATGGAACAAAATTTTTTACTAAAATATTCTAAAAATTAGAATTACATTGATATTGATCAGCCAATATCAGTTGATAAGATTTAATTACAAAATTTGTCTCAATTTTTGGAACCGCTTTAGCACTTACACATACTTTAGTTAATAAAAAAAAATGGAATGCATAATTGGAGCTTATCAATTCTTTTCCTGAATAATCCTCAGAAATTTATTAATCGAAAAAAAAAATAAACCTCTTAGAATACATTTGTACATATATATATATATATATTTGTACATATACATTTGTATATATATATATATATATATATATATATATATATATATATATATATATATATATATATATATATATATATATATATATATATATATATATATATATATATATATATATATATATATATATACCTCCAAGATTATTCAGGAAAAGAATAAATAAGCTTCGAGCAAACTTTCATTTTTTTTATTTAATAAGGTGTTTCCTAATGTCGCAAGCACATAATCATTATTTTGAAACAACCCTTGTACATGTTAAAGAAAGAATTAATGAGCTTTGAGCATGCTTCCTATTTTTTTAAATAATTAGATTGTTTCTGATTACCCTAATAATTGTGATAATTATTTTGGAACAACCCTCACAGATTTATTCTGAGAAATATAATGTTCTTTAGTAAATAAAAAACTAAGGATTATTCAGGGAAAGAATCAAAAAGTTTTGAGCGTGTCTTCTATTTTTTTAACCAATAGACTGTTTCTAAATGTCATAAGCAGATAACTATTCTGTAACAACCACCATACAGGTGGATTTTGTGAGATACATGTTTTATAATAAATAAATACCTGAGGATGATTCAGAGAAAAAAATCAACGTTCTTAGAGTATGGCCTTTTCCCATCAAATTAACTATCTCCAAGTGCTAAAGCGATCACAATATTGAGATGAAATCTTTAATTGAGTCTTATCAATGGATATTGTCTAATCAATATAATTGGAATTCGAAAATAGCCTTTAGAACAGACGTAATTAGATTTTTAGATTATTTTTGTACCAAATTTGGGCCCTTGATAATTCCAGCCTGTTTTCTTCCATAGATTTTACATACTCATTGTCAACCCCACTGTGTTTCTGATTCTCCTTTGGTGAATTACTTTCCCTAAATTGTAAACAGAACTTTGGGTTGTTCCTTCTTAAATCAAAATCTGTCACTTTGTTCAGCTTATCCACTTTGTATCTATAATGTGCTGTTGCAGTTTTAACCTCAACGGAGGTAGGTAATCGAGGATAGATAGATGATCATAGGAAAACTGGGTGGTAGAGGATAAGGAGTCCCAATCTGGTACCCGAAAAATTATAAGGAAAAGAATAGAAGAAGAAAGATTCTATATTCTATTTCTCTGACTATGGAACCAGTTAATTAGTTCTGCTATTATCTTGTAGACCTTATTTCAGATTTACTAGAGGGTTGCATTAGATGATTGATAATCATCTGGTATCTTTTAAACTGTAGTGGAACATTTGGTACTTTCTATTGTCACCGCTAATTGGTAATTTTTTTTAGGGATGGAACGTTTAGTAGCCAGTTGTGGAGGTCTATGGACATCCCCATCTAATCCAGGAACGTTATTAGTTGATCTCCTATCCGATGACAAAGAATTTATTACAGTAGAAGAAGAAATGCAAAATAGTATAAGAGAGCACAGAGACAACGGTCATGCTGGTGGTATTTTTTCAAGATACAATATTATTAGGGTAACTAGACATATCAAATATTGTGATTTGCGGTCTATTTTATAAAATTGAACGTTTTGTAGATACAAAAAGTACAGAACAAGAAACTTTGGGAACGTTATACTCATCGAAGGAAAGAAGTAGCCGAAGAAAATAGTAATCAACCTTGTGAGAGGATGCTATTCCACGGTTCACCTTTTATTAATGCCATTGTACAAAAAGGTTTCGATGAGCGCCACGCTTATATAGGAGGGATGTTCGGCGCAGGAATTTACTTCGCTGAACATTCATCTAAAAGTAATCAGTACGTTTATGGAATAGGTGGAGGTACAGGGTGTCCCACGCATAAAGATAGGAGCTGCTACAGCTGTCATAGGTGAGTAAGGCATCTCGAAACCTTGAAGTAACTAGAAATAACAATTTATGAATCTCGACTTTATTTTGTTATAAGTTAGACAATATTTTCTTTGAAGTTTTATGCTATTTCGATACAAATGTCTCATGCATTAATAATAAACATTCTACAATTCTAGATTTTGATATAAAATTTAGTGTCGAATTTTATGAGGTAAAATTCTGTAGTGGAATTTTTAAATTGACGCTTTATTTTTTTCAGGCATCTTCTGTTATGTCGAGTAACATTAGGTAAATCTTTTCTTCAATTTAGCGCAATGAAAATGGCGCACGCTCCACCCGGTCATCATTCTGTTGCCGGAAGACCGTCGGCTGGGGGCTTAAATTTCCCGGAATATGTCGTATACAGGGGCGAACAGGCGTATCCGGAATATTTTATAACTTATCAAATTGTAAAACCAGAAGAATATTCGAGCAGTACCGATTCTGAAGTCAGGTAAACCAAAAGTATTAACTCTCATCTACATATTTTTTGGGAGAATTAAATCTGCATTTAATAGTATTTGGTGATATAGAAAACAGAACATGATTTTTTTAGAAATAATTTCTGGGGATTAATTTGTTTGAGTCAGGGAGATAATGCATAGAATTATGTTTCCTTTGGTATTCATCAGAGGCAATATGAGTGTTTTACATGTTCTACATTATATTCAGAAGCTGCCCAACACACTTTTCCAATAATTCAGATTTACATTGTTTTTTTCAAGGATTATAAAGTCTATTTGTTGCTTTAGCCCCTTAGATCTCTTGATATTTCACATAGAACATGTCCGGGAAATTATGAGAAGGATTATTCCATCTACCCCATCATCAACAAAGAAGAATCAACTCTATTTGTTGTTTTGGTCCCATTGATCTTTCGATATTTCACATACAACACCTATGGGTAATTATTGAAAGGATTATTCCATTTACCGCATCACTAAAAACTCTAGTGACACTTTGGCATGAGATGAAAGTAGACGGGATGAGATATCTCAAGGGGTACTTGATTGTTTCATTAGGAATACGCCCTAATGTGTTTTTGAGTGATAAAACTTCTTGGGCGTTCAACATATTATTAATTCATCCTTTTTTTTCTTTGGCGGAATTTATGTCATATATTGATAAATTACTTAATTCTAAGTCACGTGTATACAAAAAATTATTATAATTACATTGTTCATATTATTGTCCTTCCTAGCATGATGTAAAGACTACAAAGTGCGCTATAGCGCACCAACTGGGAAGCAGCCAATGAGAATTCGCTCCCAAAACGACGCGCCAATTTGGGAGCGAATTTTCATTGGCTCTTGAAAGATGCGCAGAACTATTCAAAAATGAGCCATCGGGAAGAACACACCTTGTAGTCTTTGCATCATGCCTCCTAGTATGTAATTTCGAATGGTGCTGCGGGTTGAGGGCTCAAAATAAAACTATCCAAGAGTTTTTTAAAATGCCAACATTTCGATCTTTTATTTGAGCTTTATCAAGGCTTCAACATTCGAGTTACCTCTGTGCCATATGTGTCGACCAAGAGATTCTTGCATGGTCTCTATCAGTGATGATTCTATTTGTTTCTATTCCTCATCAACATCCTCTATTTCTAGCTTTTTATTGCTCTTCGTTGTTACTGTTCTTTCTATATCCCTTTCTATTACTTCAGTTTTCAGTTTGTTCATGTAGGTATTTCTTGGTTGTCTAGGGTTTTTTCTTCTTAAAACGCCGGTTAGAAAGAAAACACTTTTATTATAGAATTTAAACAATGCAAACACTCTACTTATGCACAATGTAAATAAGAGAACTAAGGTTGATAGTAAAAATATTCATGTATGTGGTTTATTCGCTAAATTAGCGGGACACCGTCTTGACCACGCGGGATGCCATCTTAGTTGTGTGATCTTTACCGTCTATGCTTTACTCCCCTACTGACTCGAATGTTATTGTCGGCTTTAGGCTGCTGAAGAGAACTCGTGTTTCGTGCGTGGCTGTAGGATGGAGTAGAGCAATAATCTCGATCCTACATTCATATTAAACATAAATGATTCTAGAGAAGAAGATAATTAAAAATATTAATTGTATTTTGTTTTATACATCGTTGTATTGTTTGATATATGGCCAAAATTGAATTTTAGTAGTAGTAATGATTCGAAGTGTTCAATAACTGTATCAATTAAAAATGTAATGACTATTGCATCTGCATCCTGTGATAAGAAGTGTTAATCCATTACAACAATAGACTGAACTCAGAAACATTGCTAGACCGGATCAAGTCACTGTCCAAGCATGCTGCGCTAATGTGTTTGAGATAGTCATCACTTTTTTTTATTTTAATTTCTTACTTGAAATCCACTCTAACTAAATTAGTCAAGTCCTTTGCCTGTTTGTGCTTGAATACCCATCGATAAATCTTCAAAAAGAACTTTGTGACTACTGCGTTGGTTGTGTCAATCATATGTCTAGTATTAACCTATGTCACGTCTGCATAGAAATTTCTTTCTATTTTCTTTTGTCCTAAATTCTTCCATTTTATAGATGTTTTGTCGTTTGCAAATGAGAGGCTTTTTCCTACAATAATCATACATTATGATGTATTTTATAACTTTTTTAGGGCTAATTTGGTAATTCGTTCAAGTTCAATCCTGCATTTTTATCTTTGGGCGAGCTTTCAAATCAAATTACAATAATATATGTCTTAAGGTTACACAAGCTATTTCACTGGTTTGTTTTATTTTTGAATTGTACAAAAATTTATTTTAATTGAAAAATATTTCTATTGCAGGTGATTTCAGGAGCAATGGTTGTTGCTGCGACCTACCAAAACATTCAGAGAATATGTCTGTGGTTTGTTGTGCCACGCTCTGCGCTGTTTAGCACCGACAAGAAAACAATGTAGCTGCCAAGAGAGTAAATAACCAAATTTTTTGGGTAAAATTTTTAACAGATCTCGCAGTTTCATTGGAAATTTAAGTTTTATTATTAATTGTTCATTTAGACGGGACGTTTATTATCGAACATTTGCAGTTGTTTAAAATAGTATCAAAAAAATCGTTTTAAATAAATGTTTTACTAATGTATTAAGGAAAAGTAGAGCCTCGTCTAAATAGCTTTTGTATTGAAACATTCTGGCTTTTCATGTAAATATTGTTTTTTTTGAAAAAAATTTGGGTTATTCGAAAAATATCACTGGGTATTTGCTTAAACAAGTATAAAGGGAAAGAAAAAAATTTATGAGTAACTGCGTATCTATTACAAATTTTATCTGTATTAACAATTTGGAATAAAGGGTTTCCAAAAGTTTTTGAACAACAGTAAGTTTCAAATGAATGAAGAAAAAAAAATTGGGGACATGAAACTATATTTTTAGATGGTCTAAAATTTTTATACAATCCGGAACCTTTTTTAGAAGGCGATAATTTGGAGATTTTTAAATTGCAACCTTTTTCGAGTTTCAAGTAAGTCAAAGTGTTGAAATACAGGGTTTTCGAGATTTATTTTGAATTTGAAAATTATGGGGTTATCTCTCCCTAACAAAAAGTTTTAAACTATATAAAAATGTAGTTTTGGTTACATTTTCTAAATTCGGTTGTCACTTATGGAATCGTGACTTCTGGGAAACACTGTATCTAAACTATTGCGAGATTTTTTTATAATTCAACTTATAAGTAAAAATTGTGCGTAAATAATTATACAGCTTTTTTCAAGGCTAAATATTGTAAAAATTACTTGATCCAAATATCATCAAGCCTAGTACTTTAAAACTATCACAGGTTCCACGATATTGTTCTTCCATGTATTTCTATCTCTTCATTGTTCTCCCATGTTTATCTGTGTCGTCATTGTATTTCTGGGAATTCCCCGAAATCTGTTTGATGTACCAGAATCATCAAAGTTGAGAGCTAGTGAATTTGATATTCTGTTAATTTATATATTTTACATTCCATTACTTTTATCGTCAATCAAGCTGCATTTATTAAATGAGGGGTACCAAACCACAACATTAATTTCCAGTGTGCAAAGTCTCAATTATAATAACTTTCTCGAGCTGGTTAATGTACTCGGTAATCTATTCAATTCAAATTCAAACCTTGTACACCGTGACCTTAAAAGATCTTCTGCAGTATGGGGGAACCCAGTGTTTACAGCTGATATACTAATCCCACTCCTCTTAGAAATTTCAGAATGTGACAGTGCTGTAGCTGCCAAAGATCTTCTATCTCATACGCTCCCAGGTGTAGTGCTCTATAATTCTGTAGTGTCTCATACTTTATCTTCAGGTGTCCATCGAGGCGACAGTGCCCCGACAGGACTCTTGTTAGTATTTGTAAGTTGTTCTAATTTAGGATAATACATTAAACAAATCTTCTCTTTGTCTCAGTATCTGTAGATTGGATTCACCCTCTATTCACCTTTTCAAATACTTTATCTATTGTTCTGTTATTGACACCACAGAGTGGTTCAGGTCCTATGAAGGGTTTGTCTGCCCCTACTTTAGCGAGTCTGTCAGCTATTTCATTTCCCTCCACACAGGTGTGTTCTAAAATTCATTGTAGGATAACTTTATTCTTCTTGCTTACCCCATTTAACTTGTCCAGGCATTTCCAAACTAGTTTGGATTTTATATATTGGAGCTTCAAGCTCTAATGGTTACTTGGATATTGGGCAGCATGATGATTTCCTGTGGATGATAGTTCCTATCTAGATTATTCCTATGATTTGGAAAAATGATCTCGTGTCTGTAAAATAAGAGTTAAAATATTTTAAGTTTTTTTGAATACGAAGTCACACCAACATTACACCAGTGACAACTCTCCGAACATTCAAAGTCTTCTTCAGTCAAGAGTTTTCCAAAGTTTTCTGAAAAGTGGGACCATATTCTTGAGCTTGTTTCTTTTGATAAAAATGGTGTATTAGAACAGTGTCATTTTTTAACTTAAAGTTTAATGCTCTCATGGAAAACATCATCCGAGGACAAGCGGATACCTAAGAGAATCATAAATACCATATCCGATGGACTGATCAGGTTCACAAAGACTTACAAACAATAAACGTGGAGCTGAATTGTCGAGGGGGCCAAGGCTCGCACCGAGCTGTAGTAAGGATGGATCATTCCCTCTGATCTTTCACTGCTATGGTGAATTATGAATCTTTAACAAGTTGCCCTTTTAATGATTATTAAACCACCACTCGATAGGTTCTTGTGACTTGGGTAGAAATTTTTATTTTAGTTTAAGTTTTTTGGAAGGCCCTAAAATAATACTTGCAGAGCCGGATTGATTTTGATTGATCTGTAAAAGGACTTGTACCTTCTGCAGGACTTGAGTTGGGGTGTTATTGAGATGAGAAGTCAAAATGGCCTGGGGTTCGCGTGTATTTGAATGGGGTCAATGTGATGTTATTAAAATAAGAAGAGGAACGATTGGAGAGAGGTAATTTGGCTGATAAACGAGTTCAGAAAGCAGTACCATTGCCAGTAGTTGGGATGGGTTTTAATTGAAAACTATAAAATATGCCTGTTTCAATTTTCTCTGAATTTGACTGACTAAAATGATTTTCATCGAGATTTAAAGCTTTTGCTTTATCAGCCCAAACTTATTATGTACCTAACCAGAGATTCAGTGATTCGATGGTCATAGACAATTCAAATAATATAATAAGTAATTTGGAAGATATGATTGAGCAGAGTTGGTTAACCTAGTACAAGGTGGTTGATTTCATGTGTATGTTGGGCTAATTAGATTTTAAATTTTAGAAAAAAATGTCTATTTTAATGAACAATGTATTTCTTTATTTTTTATTAGTAACAGAACTAACATCAACTAAATTGTACCCAAAACCACGTGGCATCAAAAATTGTTGGGTTTTAGGCACTATTTTTTTCTTTTTCACTCTGTATCCATTACAATAGATTAATAGTTTGAATTATTATGGATTAAAAAATTTTAAAAACTTCTCGCATAGTAAAAAATGTGTTCATATTTTCAGTGTATATATAAGTGCGTAAAATACCATTTTTTTAGGCTAATGTCCGTTTTTGTTAATTTATTTTATATTGGAAGACTAATACTGAATACTTTCAGTAAAATGAAAATGTGATATAAATTTTTTCCTTTTTATTCGTTAAGTTACATGGTGTGGTTTGTTCAATAAAACTTTCAACTATACTTTCTTTGTGATTTATCCTAATCTATATGTAAATATATTATTTTATCTATAAATCTCTTCAATTTAATACTCCCAACAACGAGAGATTTCTTCTTCTACATCATCCTATATAAGCAGAGGTTGAGATTTACTGTTACAAATCCCCCCTGCGGAGCTAAATTTTTAGGTAAATTCATGTTGTAATATGAATTTTTCAAAGTCAAAGCGTTTCTACCAAGTCATGTAGTTCTTATACAAAGTTTTATTCGATATAAATATATATTTGACAGGAGATAATTCAACAAGTACTTTAATTGAAAACTAATGTAGGGCATTCATTCCCAAAGAAACTAGTGACACAAAAATTACCAGGATGCCAGGAAATCATGAAATCAAGTAGTTAGTAGAATATTATTTTCAAATTGAGATATGACCACTTTTCACACTTAATATAATTTAATACCTTAAAATTAACAAATCAAACTTATCACAACTGGATATTTTGGTAAATTTACTAATAGACCGGAATCCCTCGCCCTTTTTCGTAAGTGATTACTAACAAGCTAATTTTTCGTCAGTAGCTTCATTTTGACGAGACGCCCAACATTAGCTAGTACAAAAATTTCGTAAGTGGTAGCTAACAGGGGTAATGAGAACATAATTTGTTGATTTAGTGGTTATCAAAAATTCATTACTAACTGGTTTTTTTATTTATAATTCTTATAATAATAATCTAAATTAGCCGAAAAAATATTTGTCCTACAAAATGCTAGGTTTGATCAACGAGGTCCCATTTTTGCAACATGTACTATTTACGAGGTCATGAAAAATTATTACTAACCAGCTGATTTTTTTTTGTTGGTTAGTTAATAATTATATAATTTAACGCCCACATTGTCCTACACATTACGTGGAACGTTTTTCTAGTCCGACACTCTTAGGTTGTAGTACAAATACTAGATGTAAAAATAATTAGTATCAAGTTGAAACTTCGTGAGTAGCTTCGTTTCAATGAGACGCCCAAGAATTTCCTTTACGAAAATGCTCGATTGTGGTAGCTAACAGGGGTAATGAGGACATAATTTGTTGATTTAGTGGTTATCAAAAATTTATTACTAACTGGTTTTTTAATTTATAATTCTTATAATAATAATCTAAAGTAGCCGAAAAAATATTTGTCCTACAAAATGCTAGGTTTGATCAACGAGGTCCCATTTTTGCAACATGTACTATTTAAGAGGTCATGAAAAATTATTACTAACCAGCTGATTTTTTTTTTGTTGGTTAGTTAATAATTATATAATTTAACGCCCACATTGTCCTACAAATTGCATGGTATATTTTGCTGATCCTCCAATGGAATTTGAAATTCATAACAATAAAAATCTATTCATTCTGTACATTTTTCTATTGGAGTTTAGTTATATTAGTACGCATGCGCGCGATGCTGCGTACTGTGTTTAGTTACTCCATGCTGAAGCCGACTATAACCGTGCTGTTCTTTTCTGTTGACCACGTGTTGGACGCTCTGAAATAACTTACATTTTTTTTTTAATTGCTCAGCAAAAATGGAGTGTTTTTTATGCAGTGTATTGTGTGATAACCCTCGCTTTAGAGAGAAACGCGAAGAGATCAAGAAATTTTGCTTTCTTGTCGAACTTTTTTGTCTGCTCGAAAGCATCATAAACATAAATATAGTAATGTCGTATTACCGGAAAATTGGAATGACGACATAATCGATACTAGTAAAATTCAAAAGGTGGAGTATCTCACGCAAATTAATGATTCACCCACGGATCCATCAGTTGTGAAAGAGACGATGCGAAGAAGTTTGCAAATCGCTTCGGAATGCCAGAAAAATTTCTTCAGTGTTACTTACGATTTAGCCATGGCTAAGATTGCTTTACGGATACAGAGTGCCGAGGACGAATTTCAAAAACTTTTCATTAATTTTGGATCTTTCCATATAATGTTATCATTCATGAAAGCAATCGGGAAATTTATAAGTGGATCTGGTTTAACAAATATTCTTATAGATAGCGAAATTTTAGCCAGTGGTTCTATCAATTCGTTTTTAAGTGGAAAACATTTTAATCGGTGTAGAAAGATTCATCCTCTACTCTCCCTTGCTTTGCAGATTTTGCATTTGGAGGGGTTTTTACAGCAACATGATGAGAACCTGGAAAATATCCAAGAGTATTTACAAATATTTAATAAAGAAAAAAATGAGGACCCACAAATAACCAATGAGAATTTGAAAAAGTTATTTGAAAAATATGAACAATATAAAAGTGAAACTTTACTCGGAAGACATGGTAAAACACCTCAAATTTATTTAATGTACACCAGATTAGTTGAATATTATCTTCAATTAGAATACAGTATTCGTACGGGTGATTTTAATTTCTTTATATACATTTTACCGAAAATAACCAATATTTTCTTTTCAATGAACCACCATAATTATGCAAGGTATATGTCTGTTTATTGGGATAAATTAATAAATATTGAAACAACACATCCTGGATTGCTTAATGATTGTCAAAAAAGTTTTTTGGGCATTCGCAGAACAATGAAACCGTTTTCAAGAATACCGATTGATTTAACACTTGAACAAACAATCAATGCTGATGCTGCTTCTAAAGCTTCTGGAATTATTAACGTTACAAACTCGTTTTCCGCACGACAAAAATGGTCAATTACTCATTCACTACGTACGAGTGTTATATCAAAAATGATGGAGTTTTGTAATATGAAATCCACCGATGACATAACGAAAGACTTAAAGGAGTCATCCATTAAGAAAGCTACGAAAAACTTAGAAGTATTAATGCAACTAATAAAGCAGTACACCAACCCTTTCTCGTTCGATCTGCCAAAAAATTATCTTTACAATATATCGAAAGGTCAGTCCGTTAGCGATGAAATATATCAATTTTTATCATCAGTTGAAATAGAGGGTGAAAAACAGCATCAGAATTTCATTACTGAGACTCGGATAACACCAGATAGGTTTGATGGAGCCATTAGTAAAAATAAAATTATTAATTTTGATTACAAGAATACGAAAAAAGTCAAAATTAATGGAAAAGTCAAAGAAATTAAAATGCAAAGAGATGTTTTTGGCCGTTTACTTTATGCATCAGTAGAAAATAAAATTGATATAGAAAAAGCATTAAGTTATCCTCTAGCTCCTGTTCCTTTTTCACTCTGTTATACTAATGGATCGATATGCAAGACCCCTAAATCTGTGATTATTAATGAATTACTAGAATATCAAACCGAAATTGAAAATCCTCCAGAAGCAGACATTCACTTAATTGATGGATTTTATTTATTACATACGCTGAAAAACGTTCCAAACAGATATGGTAAAATCTCGAAACATATATTACAAATACTTACATATAATAAAAAAGAAGTACATATTATATTTGACAAGTACAAAAAACCCAGTATCAAAGATTTTGAACATGATCTGAGAGGTGAAGAGGATACACAGTATGACGTCATACGTAGAGACAATAATCGTCCTGCGGATTTCTGCAAATTATTGAGGAGTAGCAACTTTAAAGAAAAATTTGTCGAATTTTTAATTGAAGATTGGACAACAGATGAATTTTTTACCTTGATTGAAGGGAAGACTGTTAAACTTAATTATGATCAATGTTACACTTATGAGGTGTCTAGTGATAATAAAATAAAAAGAATTATTGATTATAATCTTTCTTGTTATCATGAAGAAGCTGACACCAAAATTGTGTACCATGTTTGTCAATTTAATCGTAACTATCGTGTGCAGATACATTGTACAGATTCTGATATACCAATAATAATGTTGGCTAATTTCAAGTATTTAAAAGATGAAATACAAGTAATAATTAATTTAAGCACAAATAAAAAAAAAATGTACCTGAACATAAATGAAATTTATGCCAAGCTTGGAGATCAATTATCGTGTTCATTTGCTATATGCCATATTTTTACAGGAAATGATTACAATCCCGCTTTTTTCCGTAAAGGAAAAAAAAGACCTTTCAGTATTTTTAAGAAAAATAAAAATTTTCAAGAGGCTTTTATTCAACTCCTACGAAGTGATCATACAGTATTAACAACGTCAAATGAAATAGTTCGAATTATTGAAGAGTATGTATGTAGAGTGTACTCATTAAAAACCAAAAATGATATCAACAGAGGACGGTATGAACTATTTGAAAAAGGCTATAGATCAAAAGGTGGAAGTGAAAAAGTATTAAAAAAAAATATTATAGGATATGATCCTTCCAGTTTGCCACCAACAAAACAAGAATTGTTGCAACAAATTAAAAGAACGGTATTCATCAGCAATGTATGGTGTAATGCACACATGCGGTGCCCCACAGATAAAGTACCTGAAAATTATGGATGGACAATAATTGATGGTAAATACGAGTATTATTGGTTTGATGGTCCTCAAAGCCCATCCTTTGAAGAATTATCTTCTCAATTGCAAGGTACCCTATTGATATTATTGAAATTTGGTTTTTAATTTTTCGGCGACATTAATTAATTTTTTCATATTATTACAGATTTAGATACCACGGAAGATCAGAATGAAGAAGATACTGATGAAGATGAGGAGAGTGATGCCAGTAGTGAGGATGAATGTTTTTCTGATGAGTCAGATGAAAATTAATTACTTTTTTTATATAAAAATATCTACTTTTTCATGTATGTTACATAATAAAGTTGATTTATTTCAATAAATATATTTTCACTTTACCTCATGTTGCACATAGGAAAAAGGAAAATTACGATTATTGTAGGACTACGGATGCATACCAGTTTTTTTGTAGGACATTGTTTTATTCGGATAAAAAACACACTAATGTATCACGTGATACTTTTGTCCTACAGTTACTAATAAAAAAAATGGTCCTGTGGTATGGACAACTTAGGAGTCTAGGACTAGAAAAACGTTCCACGTAATGTGTAGGACAATGTGGGCGTTAAATTATATAATTATTAACTAACCAACAAAAAAAAAATCAGCTGGTTAGTAATAATTTTTCATGAGCTCGTAAATAGTACATGTTGCAAAAATGGGACCTCGTTGATCAAACCTAGCATTTTGTAGGACAAATATTTTTTCGGCTAATTTAGATTATTATTATAAGAATTATAAATAAAAAAACCAGTTAGTAATGAATTTTTGATAACCACTAAATCAACAAATTATGTTCTCATTACCCCTGTTAGCTACCACTTACGAAATTTTTGTACTAGCTAATGTTGGGCGTCTCGTCAAAATGAAGCTACTGACGAAAAATTAGCTTGTTAGTAATCACTTACGAAAAAGGGCGAGGGATCCCGGTCTATAAGTTTCCAGACAGTGGGTATGAGAGGGTGGTGATGTTTGGTACACTTTTACTTTTTGACTTTCTTCAATTTTATAAACAAGGTCACATGAAAAAGCACTTCTTTTTTCATAATAATTCCATTAAAAAATTTGTAAATTAACAAATAAAATTATTCAGATTTATTTTTTTGTATAAGACAGTATTAGTGGCATAATCAAACAAACGAAAGTCACTAAGAAGTTCATTTTTTTTTATTTTATCATTATATATACTGAAATTTAACAATAATTGTGATTATTTGGTCGTTGAGGGGGCCCATCCACCGATATCCTCGGGAGCGTCTACGTGAGGAGGTCCAGTCATTTTTTGGGTTTAATCCAATGCAGAAGCAAATCAGGTATCGCGAATAATGTCTACGGGAAATCCTGAGTGCTTTGAGTAAACAGGTACCACAGAATCCACAGAATTCCCATCATCGGTTTCTACCGATATCACAGGTCTGACATGACCCAGTTCAAACGCCCCAACATCAGTGGTGCGGAGAAAGAAACGAGAAGGAATTCCAATGCTATCGAGACGGATCAGGAGTCAACAGCCCCGGATAAGAAGGTTGCCTCGATCTCAAACCGTCATCCAGAGCTTTCAACCCGAATTGGCTGCATCCATGGTCGAGCCCGCTGGAGGGTATGTAAGATCGGAGGGGCGTTCGTTGTGCAGCTGGTCGTGATTCAAGCGGGACAACTCGATATCGGCTTCAATGAAGAACATTTCCTAGATTAGTCCCGACAGGAGAACCAAGCCACCGTAGTTTCTCCTTTTCGGTTGGTTAGGAATCATATCCTAATTCGTCAAAAGGTTTAGTTCAAAAAGTCTGATCGGTTTTTCAAAAGACATTGGCTTTTGGTAATTTCAAGTGGGGCATTACGGTCCTATTAAAAAGCCTAGGCAAAATCACCTCTACTTCCAAGGCTCGCGGTATCTCCATTAGTAGTGAATGACCTGGTGCATTGGCAAGAAGTAATAAAACTTTTGGAGGCAGTCCATTACGTTTTGACATCTAAACAAAAGCTGTTTGTATACCAGTGGGAAAGAACCTCTCTTGTTACCCAGGCTTTCCGATTGGATCGTCAAACAACTGGTAAGCTGTCTATATCAGTTCAGCGCATAGTGTGACATGTTTCATATTGATATACCAGCAAAGGTTTCAATTTAAAGTCTCCAGTGGCATTTCCACCCAAAATAAGAGCCAATAGGTCTTTGGCTGCTTTAAAACATCTTGCCTGCTCTTCTTCTTTGGAAATAAAAGTTCGGGATAGCATCTTTTTCCAATAAAGACCAGTTTCATCTACATTGAAAACGAGCAGGGAGGGAGCAGGTAAAACGGTTCACCAGGTTAGAGAGAAACCCCAGAAAACCTGCAACACCGATGATCTGATAACAAAAGAGAAGCACGGCCAGATATACATGTACAGTATCCTCTCCCTTCCCTAATCTAAAGGTTGACTGCATGATTGTCATGCCACACGTGCTAAATGACCAATCACTGCGTTCACGTGAAGCGAGGTCAGTAGGCGGGAATTTTGAAAACCTCGCAAAGTAAGGACGCGTAAACTGAGATATTACTGTACAATTTTCTTCGGTTGTTCTTCTGTTCAGTTGTAAGGTTTTTCAGTACAAATAGTCTAAAAGTGTTTAAATGTAATTGTTCACTCATTATCCTGTTAAACAAACTTAAAAAACCTCCACACATCGTTCTTTGGAAAGCTGATCCTAAACTTGTCGCCTTTTCAAAGAGGATTTTTGTCAAAAGGAAACTTAATTAACAATTTTTTATGTTTGAACAAATTCAAATGCACCATTTTTGTACACCATAACTTCACACTAATGACGCTATCAAAATGTGTTAAATGTTGAAATTTAGATTCAGAAAGTGGACGGTATGGAGGGTAGAGGTAGTGTCCATCAAATCCTTTACGTTAGGGGGGCGCTACTATAGCATGAGTGTAAATTTTAAATAAAGTGCTAGAAATTTAAGAATAAGGACAGAGAAGGAGTGAAATACAAAAATTCTTACAAATTCACAATAATTAATTAACATTCAGTGTTATCTCACAGTAGCTTTTCTAGGTTATATTTACAAAATTATTTTGGACTACGTGAATAGTTTAGATTTTGTATACCAATATTTAATTAACGACTCTAGTTATTTGAAATATTAAATTTTCTAACACTGCATACTTCACTCTATGTAAAATAACTAAATTCTTATGATATCTCGTCCGACAGGAGCACTATTCTGGTCGAATTTTGAATTATAAGTTACCGTCTACACGCGAACAGTTTTTAAGCTAAGCCCCCACATGAGATGGTCCTCCTTACCTCTACCCTCTATAGTGGAAGGAATAAAAGAACCAGTCTAAATCACAGGTGAATACAACGTTGCCAAGTCATCCGCAGACTTGCCAGTCCCATTATTCTGCACATACACATCATGTACAACGTGTTTGCAAAACAATAGACATAAATCTGGTTCTATTTAATATTAAAGAGATCAATAAATCACATAAATAATTTTTTTTTTTTTTATATTTCCACAAATAATCAGATTATAATTAACAGACAAGTCTAGTGTGCTTTTAAAGAGCATAACAAAACTAACGCAAGATTTGAATTTGCCTCCAATTTTTGCAATAGTCTTAGCTAACCTTATAAATAGAATAATACGACAGCTCAAAGTCTGGAATTAGTAAAAATTAAGCTTTGAAGTGCAATTTTATGCAGTAACGTGATACGAATAATTTCGTACAATTGAATGAAATAATCGATACCTGTAGTGAAATAGGTTATGTTAGCAGATATTTACTTGTATTTTGTCAAGTGTAATCAAATCATTTAACTACGAGAATATATCCGTAATATTTATCTATTCCAGAGATGGTGTTTTAATTTCGATTTACGTAAAGCCCCTGTATAGGAAAGTCTGGACATAAACTATTACGCCCATATGTAAGAAAGAGAGAGCTCTATGACCCCTTCTTTCTAGAAATTAATAGAGTCAGCGCTTGCGCGCGGCAGCAGTCTCTCCTGTTATATGGTATCGAGAAGGTAAACAAAACAAACCAGACTTGCATTTGACTCGTATCTTTCTGTTTTTTCTTTAGTTATATCATTATATATATTTATAAATGTTAATTCTAAAATTTGAATATATATGTATATAGTCTACATACAAACCATATAGGTCCATAGCCTTGTAATTTCTTTCTACTTCTTTCGATCTCTTGCTTTTTCACTCCAGTTCCCGATGTTTTTCTCTGTATGGTACTCTTCCACTACTTCACCTCCACCGTTTACTTGGTCAACCCCTTTTCCTCTTGCCCTCTGGTATCTTCAATGCAACTCGTTTCAAGAGTCTGTCTTCGTCCATTCGTTCTAAGCAACCTAAGCCTTCTTGTCTTTATAAATGCGCTTATTGGTGACTCATGTCTGCTTTTCTCCAAAAATTCTTCTTAGTATCTTTCTCTCCCAGATTTCCAATTGCTGTTTAGTTTTATTCGTCATTATCAAGGTTTTACACGAGTATATTAGGGTGGGTCTCAAAATTGTTTCATAAATTCTTTCGTAGATCTGGATATTTCTTTCGATGTTAATATTCTTCTAAGGCTTGCCGGCACAGCTTTTACTTTTAGCAATTTTTAGTTCGATATTTTTTTCTTCTTGGCAATACACTCAAATTTTCTACTTCCTCGAATTCTATTAACGTCCCATCATGTTTATGTACCTGAATTGTTTTTTGACATGCTTCCATCTTCATTCTTTATTTCCATAAACTTTGTTTTATCATTATTGTAATGTAGGCCTATATCTTCTGCTGCGGTTATTACTTGTTTTGTGGTTTCTTCAAGCTTTCTTCTGTTACTTGCTATGAACATCACATCATCGGAATAAGCTCAGCATTGATGACTTCTGTTAAATATATATTGACACTGGTTCTTTTCATTATGCCTTCCAAAGCTACATTAAATAGTACCATAGCTAGAGGGTCCCCTTGTCTTAATACTAATTGTAGTTTGAAAGGTTCACCTTTGGTTGTGTCCTCTAATGTCATTTTAACTAGTTGAAGTAATTTGTTTGGAATTTCTAATTCTCGTAATATTTTGATTTGATTTTTTTCTGTTTATACTATCATAAGCTCTTTTGAAATTCGATATTAAATATTTCTTCGAAATATTCTTTCCATCTACTAGTTTTTTCTTCTTCGCCACCTACAAGGTTTCCTCCTTTGTTTTATATATGTGGTAGCCACTCTTGTTTTCTGTCTATAACTTGAATCTTCTTCTTATAGTGCCGAGTCCATTATCGGACATTGGCGATTATGTTGGCTATGATAATTTTATTCACTGCAGCTGGGAAAGCTTGGAAGAGTGAACTAGTTGTCTGACCTAAGGGGCTATCCATAAAGTACGTCACACGTTAATGGGGAGGGAGGGTATCACCGAAGTGTGACATCGTGTGACAAGGGGCACGGGGGGGTCAATAGTTTTGTAACGTCACATGTTAAAATTTAAAATACTTACTTCAAAAATCCTAAAATTCGTCTGACGTACTTTATGGATGGCCCCTAACAACTGACGTAAATTTTTCAACCATGATGTTCTTTTTCTTCCAGGACTCCGTTTTCCCTCTAATAATAATACTAATTTGAATATATGTCCCAATAGACAATAACATTGTGCGATAATTTAAACAGACTATTTCTTCGCGCGCTTTTCTTATTGGAACTAATTTCTTAGTTCGAGGCCAATCAACGAAGTTTAGCTACAATTATGCAGAGTGCGTATTGCTTACAATACGTGGAGGCTTTTTAAACATACTTATTTATATAATTCAGTAATAAATAAGAGTCTAGAGCCCAAAAATTATACTTTCTATTTAGCTCAAACCCTGCATTACATTTGGTTAGCTCTATATACATACTATTAAGATTATACATATAAAAATAAATTTTAAATGAAATACAAAAATGTGTTGTTTAAAAAACATTAGAAATCGAAATATTTTAAACGTAAATATTTAAAATTTTATGGATAATAACAACATAGAAATGTTTCTAGCATGACACCAACTGTTAAGTCTATTTATAGTCCAGTCAACAAATTCTAAAACGTGAAAAATAGAGATGAAAATTCTAAAAATATGAGCGATGACTCGAAAAAACATGAATATTCACATAATATTGAAAAATGCTCGTTTAAATTTCCGATAAAAAAGTTTTGAATTCCGGAATTCAATTTCCATTATTTATAATTTTAATTTGACGTTGAAAATAGGGCTCCGCGCGTTTGTTATGACATACATGCGCCGATGCTAAACAATAATTTTTTTAAATTGAAATTTTTTTCGTCTTTTTTCAATAAGCTTGTTTCTAAATCGTCTCGTTTTTAGATCTCTTCTGTTATAAAATTACCTTTTATCATTATAATTTTTTAAAAGACAAATAAAAATTCCGACTACTTTCAGTCTTTATCAAACTGATGATTAGTCACAACTTAATAGTTAAAATGACGAAAAAAAATTTCCTGTTATAAAAAAAGCATTTTTCAATCATGGGGAAAACAGTCATGGGAGAATTTTTGGTTTTGTGAACTTTTTTTATACGAACGACTTTGCATCAATTTTCAAGGCTGTAATAAATACCAAAGAAACTTGTTCATAATATAATAATTTTTTAAATAGTTATAATTTACTTGTAAATTAAGATTATAAGACGAAGCCTTTTTGGAGAATTTCATAAAAACTAATCTTACTTGTTCCTATCCATTTGTTACCAAAATCAAGTTGATTTTTAAATTCAGGGGTATATTGTCAGCACTTTTATAGTGGGACATTCTTTACCATTTAAACTGTACAAATAGAAATATTACATATATGGATTATTTAGACAGAAATGTGCGGTAAGTTCGACTGCATTTCAGTATACGCCACGTTAGGCTAACATATAAAGTTCATTTAGGTCACTGTGTATGTGTTCCAATTAAATGAATTTTAGAAAAAAGTATACAAGGCTAATATTTATTATTTTATTCAATTAAGAGGTTTAAGGTAGTTTATTATTGGATATAAATTTAGAATAAGTCAAAAACAAGTATAAAATAACTTAACCTCAAATACTTTATTGTGAAATAAACTGTAGAGGTTTGTTCTTGTTAGTTGCACTAAT
The DNA here is from genome assembly GCF_026230105.1 of Diorhabda sublineata. Classification (NCBI taxonomy): domain Eukaryota; kingdom Metazoa; phylum Arthropoda; class Insecta; order Coleoptera; family Chrysomelidae; genus Diorhabda; species Diorhabda sublineata. The sequence continues at coordinate 16,748,268 of NC_079476.1, forward strand.
ATAACTAGTTCAGGAAGTGTACACCAAAGCGTTGTTTGTAGCAGAAGCAGCGCTGGTGTCGGTGTTCTCAGTAGCAATACAAGAGAACTAGTTCACCCAATTCACTGTATTGGGTCTAGAGTCAGTTCAGCTAGTGCAGTGCAATAAGAGTAGGTAATCTGAAAACGGTGGCATTACATCTTCGCCATCAGACGAATGTAAAATATCAAAAAATACTAAATCGTTTCCATTATTGTTAATACTACATGGCCTGAATCACATCAACTAACCTCAAATACAACAATCAACAAATGCTTCATTGCTCATTGCAATAAATCGTTTTTTGTATCCGTTCGAACTAATTCTATACACTCATGAACTGGTCTGTACTAGTACAGTTCCAGTGCAGCTACCAAGAACAAACATTAGAAGAAGTTTTATTTGAACCCGACCATTTAAAAATTGCGATGTGACGTCACTACTAACGAAACGCGTTGAATATTATACAAGGGAATATTTAATATAATAGAGAATATACATATATTCTTATTTAAACATATATCACAGTGATAGTGTTAAGATTTCTATAACAATCATAGTTCATAATACTTGAACTTGGATTTGAATACATTAGCACTAGAATTTTTTATGAAAATAAGTTAATTAAATATATCATGTACAATGTTCCATCATCAATATATCCTCTAGAATACTCGATAATAGTTATTTATTATTTATAAGATCCAATTTTGTCGCAAGCGTTTTTTGGAGTATACAGCAACGAGTGCGACAAAGTTGTCTTATAAAACAAGTGTGATACAATTTTTTTTTATTTCGCCCCTATTTTCTATTTTAAATTATTGTTTGAACATTATAATAGGAAAATTGTGGTAATTATATTTAGGTGGTAACACTGTTAAACAAACTAGATTAACAATTGAAAGTTAAATTTTCATTTGTTGACACGTCAAATATAAAATAATTCAAGAAAATGGATGAAGATCGAGGCAAAGAAATTTAATTGCACACCTCTAGAGCTACGTAGTGATAAATAATTTGCTTACGAAAAAGACTATTAGAAATTTCGCTTATTTTGGAATTCTTTGTAATGTTGAAATTGATGTATTTGGTGATTATTCCACTTCGTTGGCGAGGTCATAAAAAACGTTTTTCTACTAGGTGCCGTGCGTAAAGAAAGTACTTTAGACCAAGAGCGGATCCAGGGTCTTGACAAAGAGGGGGCAATTGTTTTAGGACGAGTTCTCCCCCAAACACATGGTATTTTAAGCCTTTTACCCACACAATATAAGTTAATTAAGTTGTTTTTTACAGCTTAATGACGAATTTTACGCAATTTTCACTTTAATCCTCAATTCCTCATCGACTTTGAATCATATTTAATCATATAATTCGTCTTCTTCTTCTCCTCTTCTTCTTCTTCTTGTAGTAGGACGAGGTCCTGTCAGGTCTGTCATCTGCCCTCTTGTGACGCCGATGTCCAGCTATCGTACCAGCGTTTTGGGGGCCTACCGATTGGGCGTCTTGTGTCTGGTTTCTGTGTTTTGGCCCATTTGGCAATCCGTTCTGGAGCCATTCGTTCTACATGGTCTCTCCATTGTCGGCGTCTTGCTCTTACCCATCTAACGACATCTTGTACTCCCAGTTCTCTTAAGGTATCTGTGTTGGGTATTCCATCGTGGAATGTGGTACCCTTTATTGTTCGTAATATCTTCATCTCTGCTGTTCTCATTTTTCTCTTTGTTTGTGTTGTCTCTGCCCTTGTTTCTGCGGCATAGGTTAGTATGGGTCTGATACAGGTCTTGTAGATTCGCGTCTTACTTTCTATGCTCATATATTTATTTCTCCATATAATGTCCCGTAAATATCCCGATAATGTAGTTGCTTTCTTGATCTGCTTATCTACCTCGTCCGTTATGTTTCTGCTGCTCGTTGTTTCTACGCCCAAGTAGTTGAAATTCATTACTTCCTCTATAATGCGCTCATTTACTACCAACTTGCATCTTATTGGGTCTTTGGATATTACGATGCTTTGTGTTTTCTCGCATGAGATTTGCATGTTAAGTCTCTGTGCCGTCAGGTTAAATTTATGAAGGAGGCGTTGTAGATCGTCTTCATTTTCAGCTATAAGTATAGCGTCATCTGCGTAGCAAAGGATTCTCAGGCGACGGTTATTCATTTCGAATCCTGCATTAACTTCGTTTACGCTCTCAATATTTGGTCCATTATTACGTTGAAAAGTCATGGGCTGAGGCTATCTCCCTGCCTTATGCCGGATGAGACTTTGAGTTCTCTTGTTAGCCCACAGTCTGTTTTTATTCTTGTTTTGGTGTTGATGTTAAGTTGCCTTACTAGATTTGTATAATGCTTCTTGACGCCTTTTTGGTTTAGTCGGTGGATTACATCGTTGAGTTTTACTCTATCGAATGCTTGCTTTAGATCTACGAAACATGTGTACATGGGTTTATTGTATTCTATGGATTTCTCTATCAACAGGCGTAATATAAATATTGCGTCTATAGTGGATCTGTTTGGGCAGATGCCTTGTTGCTCTTCTGAGATGCCTACCTTAGCAGTTATCTTATTTGCAAGTATCTTGGTAAATAACTTTAACACACTACTAAGTAGCGTTATGCCTTTGTAATTCTTCGGATCTGATTTTAAACCTTTCTTGTATATAGGTATAGTTATACTAGTTCTCCATTCTTCGGGTATTACTCCAGTTCTTTCTATTTTATTGTACAGTTTTATTAATTCTTTTTCGATTTCTGGGCCCCCGTTCTTCAGTAGTTCATTTGGGATATTGTCTGTACCTGGTGATTTTCTATTCTTTAGTTTCTTTATGGTTGTTTGTACTTCTTCTAATGTGATGGTTTCTTCCTGTTCGTTTGGGGATGGTGGCTTTGCGACTTCTTCTTCGTCCCTGCTTCCGTTGTTATCATATAGGATCTCAAAATGTGCTGCCCATGTTTCCTGATTTATAACATTTATCACTACCTCCTCGTTGATTGGTTTCTTCCTTTTTCGTATCATGTTCCATATTTTTTTCTGGCCATATAATTCGTACTGTTACATATTCCTACTTACGCTTTTTTATAAGAAACAAAAAACCAAGTTACTTAATCGGGGTTTAGGGGGGGAGTCATGACCCCCTTTACATCAGATAGTGCGTAAAGAAACATACTTTACGTACTGGTGGCATTTATAATTGATATATCTGGTGCATGGCGAAGAAAAAAGTTGACAAAACCTGTAACATGCCTTTCGGCTTGCTTCGTTTTTCCTCAATCATTTTGAATATTCCTTTGTTCACGTACCGTGGCACAGTAGTCACTTCTAATTTATCTATTATAAAATTGAGGTTCTTCAAGAAATTATTGTGTTATCGACTTCCCACTCCTTTCGAGAAATCGGATCGACCTCTACCTATCTACACTGCAGTTTGAATCAAAGTCAATTCTAGTAAATTTGTGGTGATTTTATTCTTTATATTCGATGTTATACAACTGCCAGGTTGGAGTTCGAACACAACGAAGAATACAATATAGGCGAGCGGATCACCCCGATTTTTTTTTTTCATGTACCGACCAATCGCCTTATAGTTGCTAAAAATCATTGATCTTGATATTTTCGACGGTGCTGAATGCGAATATGACATTTATTTCGCTCCAAAGTTGGGGGAACATGGTCAAAATCGAGTTTTAAGTCGAAAATCTGGAAAAAATGAATTCGTGATTTTTGCTGTTCTACTCGCTGTATTTTGGCGAATAAAGAATATTTTTTCATGAAATTTTTTTGGCATACCCTTGAACCAATCCAAAAAGTAAATAAATACATCCGAATCCCACCAAAAATTTTCCGGCTGTATAGAAAATTCCGTAAAATTTTTTTTGGCTCTCCCGACTTTGTGCATACGATTGACAAAGTTGAGTGAGGAAGTTTAAAATTTACTACTTCTGAATGCATGGTACTAAAATTAATGGTGTGAATAAGTTTATGGGAAAGTATCAGATCTTAATATGCAAAAGAAAAAAAGTTACAGCGATTTCAAGATGCGAGTGCGCGTCACGCCGCTCGAGTAGCGCGTGTAAAAATCCTTGTAGTTTAATTCGTTATGAATTATTTTTGTTTTTATGGTTTTATGGAGCTCTATGGAGATGTTTTTATAGTTAGTTATAAAATTCATTTCTTTAGAATATGCTGAGTATAATTTCACATAATTAATAACTCAAATAGAAAGTATAAAAAAGATTATAAAAAAAGGTGTAATAAATTATGTAAGGATTTATTTTGGAAGGCAATGAGTGCTTTTGCCGAAATATAATCTTGATAGCACTTTATGTGATACTGTGCTTTTGCTGTGTGTAAATCAAAATTCAAATCTTCAGAGTTAAATCGATTTTCAATGACAGTATCTTTTCTAATTTTTGCTGCGTCGAAAATCTTTGTTTTAATTGTACTTTTGGTGCGGAAACAAATGATAATTTGATGCCTTTTTTCGGATTTGCTCCTTTCCCACAGAAAATACAATTGGTATACCAACCAAAGGACAGTGAAGTTTCCGAACAGGGAATCTTTTTCTTCGGAGGCGCATTATCGTTTGCGTCCGAGCTCCGTTTGAGAGAGCTTTCCATTGCGTTCTTCAATGTTTGCTATTCCCCCGAAATTGAATCAAACAATTTGCCATCACAGACATTTGTAAGAATACAGCCAAAAATATATTTTTTAACAGTCTTTCTATGCCAATGTTTACAAATTTTTTAGAGGTTAGTTTCTGCAAAAAGTAGTTTACTTACTTTATGACAACAAGTTAGTTGTGGACAAGTTTATAACGTATTCAAACTTAGAAACATTTCTATCTTTCATTCACTTTCTAAACTTCCACTTAGCCGATTGTTGGCATTGTCGTAAGAAAACAAGTAAACACACAAATCATCACATATATAGAACACAATTTCCTCTAGCGGTATGCCTCGAATTTTTATTTGGAAGTATATTTCGAGACTATTTTGAAATATTTTTCAACAGATGTATTATTTAAAAATTATATTTTGTTTTTAATGTTAAAAAAACTATTTTAATTTATTGCATAAATATTATATAAAATACGTTCAGTAAACTTTATATTAATATTCAACATTAAAAATTATAAACTTTCATGTATGTTAACAAAATTTTATGCAACCAAATATAAAAACAAGAATAATTCGCTATGAGAATCTTGAGATCGCTGTAACTTTTTTTCTTCTACTTATTAAGATCTGAGACTTTCCCAAAAACTTATTCACATCATTAATTTTAGTATCATGCATTCAGAAGTAGTAAATTTTAAACTTCCTCACTCAGCTTTGTCAATCGTATGCACAAAGTCGGGAGAGCCTAAAAAAATTTTCCGAAATTTTCTATACAGCCGGAAAATTTTTGGAGGGATTCGAATGTATTTATTTACTTTTTGGATTGGTTCAAGGGTATGCCAATAAAATTTCATGAAAAAATATTCTTTATTCGCCAAAATACAGCGAGTAGAACAGCAAAAATCACGAATTCATTTTTTCCAGATTTTCAGCACCCTCGAAAATATAAAGATCAATGGTTTTTAGCGACTAGAGGTTGGTCGGTTTTTCGTTTTCTAAGCGACTTTTTGGGGGTGATCCGCTCGTCTAATAGGTGCACCATCACAAGCAACAAATACAACTCCAACATCTGGGGATCCAGTTCAGGGCTGCAATCAATTGACTCTTCCTTAGAAGAACAAATGAATTTATTGCAAAAATGATAAATACGTATTGAAAAGAGTATAACGAACAAAATCAGTTATAAATTTAAAAAAAACTCAGATTCATATATATGTATATATTAAAAATAAGACTGTGATTTATCTATGGAAAAGTGGGCAATTGTAGAAGTGTAGAACAATGAATATAAAGAATAATATCATCACAAATTTTCTAAAATTAATTTGATTTAAACTGGAATGTAGCTAGATAGAGGACGATTTAGCAACGAAACTGTAGTTTCAATGAATTCTTCGAAGAAGTGGGAGGTCGATATTAAATTAATTTCTTTTTCAACTCGAATGTTAGAATAAATAAAACAGAAATGTCTACTGTGTCACAATATGTGAACAAAGGAATATTCACGATGTTTGATGAAAAACGTAACAAGCCAAGTTGTATGTTACAGCCTTCTGATTTTGTCTGTCAGTTTGAAACTGGAACTTAGAAATATATTTCATCTACTGAAATTAGGTGGTCAAATCGGTCAGATCAGCCATCTTTTAAGTCTACGCTTGTTACAGGAAAAGTTGAAAAAATATTTCTGTTAAGAAGTCAAAGAAATGAGATGTGTTAGAAAACTTCTCCAGTTTTGATTTGAACGTTGAGGTAAGTAAACAATATAACACACAACTTAAAAAAAACAAAACAGACTGGCTCATCCCGACAATGCACAGTGTGCCCAAAACGTTGGAAAAAATATATGTTAAAGTACATTTTATTGTAAAAAAATGATTTAGTTTATTGAAATATATTTAAAATAACGACAATTTATTATAATTTGTTTTTTTTTCATACAAATATTATAAACTGTCGTCGCTATCACCCGTTGTGAATTCAGTTGACGACGAGAACATATTTGATTCACAGATATTTCCTACATCATCAGGTTGCGTACAGTTTTTGAATCTCTGGTGATGATGATTTCCCTCGTTTCCGCGAAGTTAAAAGATATCAGAATTAATAATACGATTTCGAATACATTCCGGTGTTGAATGGAGGGGGATGTCGATAACAAATTAATTTCTTCAAAAACTCTAATGTTATAATAAATAAATCAGGAGTGACTACCGTGCCACAATACGTGAACAAAGAAATATTCAGAATGTTTGAAGAAAAACGTTACAAGCCGAATGGCATGTTACAAATTAAGTATCGAAGATATTAAAGAATTTCTGAATCTAAATATGGTACAGAAAGAGCTTGTATTTTAAATCTAAATAATACAAAAATAGATTATTCGGCATGTATATATTGCTTTAAGACTTCTAGGATGTATGTATGTAGATATTGGGGTACACTGCGATCTAAAAGGATCTATTGTGTCCCCCTTTCTTGCTGCAATACTGTTGAACCCAGTGTTTATAGATTACAGCTCCCAGCTGTAGTACTCTGGAGTTCCGTAATATTTAACACTTCGATAGAATGTGGATAGAGGCTTCGTGCAACAAAATCTACACGTCGCGTTATCTGCTAAGTCTAGCGTCTTCAGGTGTCTATTGAGGTGACAGTGCCCCGATAGGACTCCTGTTGGTATTCGTAGATTGTTTTTACTTCGTATTTGTTCTCTTTGGCTGTCTCAACACTTGCAGTTTGTCCAATAATTGGCTTTGCTCGTATCCACCTTCTTTTCCAATGCTTTTTCTATTGTTCAGGTCCTATAAAGGACTTGTCTACCCCCGCTTTAGCGAGCTTATCAGATATTTCATTTCCTTTCAATCCGGTGAGTCTCGGAATCCTTTGTAGGGTAACTTTATTTTTATTGCCCAGCTCGTTTAATTGTTCTAGATAATCCCAAACGAGTTTGGATTTGATGATATTGGAGCTTAGAGCTCTAAATGGCTGCTTGGCTATCGGACATCATGATGATCTCCTGTTTGTGTTAGTTCCTGTCTATATTAAATTTGGCACATTTTCAATTGCATAAATTTCTGCTTGAAAATGCTTGGTGAGTTGCTCATGCTTTCAGAGTGTTTGGTTCTAGGCTCGTACACTCCTATTCCAGTTCCATCTGCTGTTTTAGATCCGTTCGTATCCAATTTAATGGCATTTCTGTTAATTCATTGTATGATGTTTGGATCCCACTTACTTCTACAGCTTAAAATTGAGGTAAATGTTCTTTCCAAGATAAACTTTTTCGATGCATCATCCTGAGGCATGTCCCAGGCTGGTCATTACTTAGAGACGGCTTTTTTTGGCGATTCCATCTCTGAACATTCAAAGTCTTTTCTTTGTACCTTTTAGAGATTGTTTCTTGTGGAATTCAGACTAGTTCTAGTACTCCAAACCACTGCTCCATAAGTGATGATTGGTCTCACAATTACCGTGTACATCCATAGTAGGATCTTTGAGTTACAACCCCAATACCTCCCTGAGAAGTTTCTGCACATCATCAGGGCTTTTGTGGCTTTAGTGATTATCTCCTTTTCCTGTTCTAGTGTGAGTTCCAGATATTTTCAACAACCATGCATCAGTGACGAGTCATAAGACACCCGTTTGCGTATTGTACTGTCTGTGTTATAGGTGCAAAATAGAAAAAAAATATTTAAGAACATTTAGTAGATAAATCCATTGGTAATAAATATTATACATCGATTGAATAAAAATTAATACAGTGAGAACAATATAATGAATTATTTCAAATTAATTAATTTATCTTTTTTTCATGAAGAAAATGAAGAAATAAAATTTCTCAGTGTATTTCATATCAATATCTTATGTACACAGTAACTACAGATTGTGGTTGTTATCCCATGAGATAAATTTATTTGTACTTTTATGATAGTAATTTGTTTTTATGGATTGTAGACTCTTATTATGAAATTTGACAACCAGAGTGGTTTTATGTAATATTTTTTTAGTATTTCATGTTGACTTTGTCACAATGCTTAATCATGTTCAAATTAGGTTAATTTGAATTTGGACTTTCTCGTGGTATTAAATATATGCCGAAAATTAGGTACTACTAACATCGAATATATGATTAATTACAGGTGTACAAAGAAGTATTAAATTATTTAAAATAAATTCTCCTAAAAAATATAATTTCTTCCATAATGCACATTGTATGCAACATTATATACAATAGCTGTTTAAGATGCCAGTCAGGGTTCTCTAAGTCAAATCTCTCAAATTTTAAAATATATTGAAAAATTTTTCAATTAAGAAACTTACTTTCTTTTATACGTTGATCTAATCTAATTAAATCAAATGTCGAGTTATTTATAATAAAATCACGACAGACGATTTCTAGATAACATGATTTTATTGCAAGAATCACAGCAGCTTCCTGCTGTGAATTAATACAAACATTAATATTTTCATTTTATATAAATTAGTATAAAGAAAATTTGATACAGATATTATTTCTATAAATAATAGGGAATTACTACAGGTAACTTAAAGTTTAACTGACCTACAGGTTTTAATAAAGTAGTTTGTCTATTGTGTAACGTCTATTCTTATTATTTTTATTGTTAGATTTCAAGTAGTAATGTTTTTATTTTACTTTTATCAAATACATAATATATTTTTTTTTTGTTTTTAAGATTGTATGACACATTAAACGTTTTTGATAAAATATTATTCTCCTTAAGAATAAATCTACATTTTGAATTCAGATAAATCCGAATAAAAAAAATTTGTAGAAAAATAACATATTCCAACTAATATTTTTAATATAAATATTTATCAGTCAAAATATGAGCATATACCTGAGAATATTTAACAAAATCTATAAAATTCTACAAACTTTGGAAAACAAATTTTATTTTTTGGCACAATAGATTTCCAAACAGCCTTTAAGTTTTGAATGAATTAAAACCAAGTAGTAAATCATTTCATAATAAAAGTTTTGTTCATTCAAGAAGTGTCTAAATTAGACTTATACATAAACATTAGAAATAGCTATAAATAGTTGGGAAAATTTATTTTATTCAGAAACAATTACATGCCCTTATCCTAACATAGATAGAAATGCTGTGAAAAAAATTCGTAATTTTATAGAAATTGTTATTAGAAAGTTTTCAAGTTTTGAAACTTGGGAATAAAAATTATACAAGGTATTTCACAAATTAACCTTCGTTTTGCTTATTCATAATTACTTCGCATTTTATACAAAGATTTGAGGCTGCACCCTTAAGATTATACAAGAATTGAAACCTCAGAAAGCTGGTCAGAAGCTTGACTTCGTAAATCAGATTATTGAGGGTTTTCCAACATTTATCATGTTTCCCGTTACAGCTTATTTTTATCTTAATGGCAACGCCAACTAGCAAAATTGCCACTACCGGAGTGCAAGCAATCCAAAACACAAACAAAAGAAATCATTATAATCGCCTAAAGTGATCAGCGTAAAGAATCACAGACCTTTATTATTTTGAAGATGAAAGGAAACGCACAGTTACAGTAAATTCAGAACGACTTCTTCATGACTGAACTGCAAAACTTTAATGGTTATAACCATGACGGAGCAACAATAACGCGTACAATATATCTCATCAGGAGATCGCGAAATTTTTCCTGATAAATTGTTTTCCAGGAGAGGTGACATAAGTTGGTCTCCACACATTCCCGATTTAACTCCTATGGACTTTTTCCTATCCGTCATAAAATGACAGCCATCACGTATACTTGCCGAGCCGTCATAGTCAACTTTAGTGCTCAAATAAATTAATGCCGTGCGCGCAACGGTTTACATTTGGACGGTCTTATTTTTAAGAAATAAATTTTCAAGCAATGTATTTTCATAAATGAAAATTGTTTGAAAATGTGTTTCTTTCGTGACACCTTGTATTAGATTCTAATTATTATAAATTGAGAATGTCCCAAAGACGATCCTGTTCAACCAATGTAAGAGAGAAGAGATTATTGATTTCAAATTGCTGGACAGGTGCAAAACAGATTACGAAATGATTTACTGCTGGAAATTAAATATATAGATAAAACTGAAATAATTTACAAACTGTTAACCTTCGAATTAAAGATATTGAATGTGGAGGATAGAGATAAAGTCTGCTTTTGTAAACGAATTTTTTTTAAGAAATGCAAAACTATATACTATATATAAAATGCAAGACTATTAATGTAATTCAAAATAATTTGATAAATACCTATAACCATAAAACTGTTTTATTCAAAATCATATATGTAATACTTCTATATGGACAGTTTCTATAAGTGAAAGCTGGTCCGACTAAGAAGACAGAATAATAACGATTTTTCTATCATCCGAGGTTTCAGCTCAGTTCTGCGCATTCTCAAACATGCGCAGTATAGATAAAGTGTCTCGAACGAGAGAGAAAATTAATATTGGAGTATTACATATATATTCAAAATACTCGTGCTACTATAGCGCCCTCTTAACTCTATCTTCCATATTAAGTCAACAAGCTACACAGAGTGATTCATAAGTAACAAAGTTTTTTATAGATTACCTAGCTGAATATTTTCATATATATATAGTCCGCAAATTAACTTAACCAAGTTTTTAATAATTATTCGTAATAAAAAAGCTATTGGTCTACCGTATCTCTAAGAAATAAGTAAAATTTGAAAACATTAGTCCTGTCTATCATTGAGTTGAGAATTTCATTACTCAGGATTCACCCTGTATGTGCCAAGGGCAAATATATTCATCTGGATATTGTAAATTATTTTGTCGGTAGTTACAAACATATAAAAATAAACCTATAAAATAATAAAATTTCACAAGTTCTTGGTATAAAAATAAATATTTTATAGAAAATTTATCAGACTTGTGTTTTGGTTTTTGTCGATTTAGAGACTATGCCAGTTTTTCATGTATCTTCCAAGTTTGTGCGAGGAATACTCAGGATTAAGATCATAATAGACTGTTTCTCCTCCAGCTAAAAGAGCACCCCACATACCGTATGTTCCATAATCAAAGATCGTATGGTTGCAGGAAGCCAAAATTGTTAAATCTAAAGCAGGAGTAGAGCTGCCACCGTGATATTTTCCCACAACATAAGCATTCTTCTTGAATTTAAATTCTTTCCAACACCATTTGGGATCATCACTGACAATAATAAATATTGAATCTGGATATTTCTTTTCAAACATATCCATCGCCTTTAAAAAGAATTTTGAATCGACGGGTTCGGCATTATATTTTCTTTTTATATAACTGACATAATCAGTTCTTCTCACATGAACCCCTATAAATGTTTTTACTGATATATTTACACATTTAACGGCTGCTTGTAATATTCTATGACTTTTATCTAACAGACTTTTTTTAATACTAAACTCTTGAGTGATATCTTGGACCCAAGTTGATATTAGTTCAGGTGATGTGATGTACTTTGGCAGAATAATACTTTGGTTAGTGAAATGCCAGGCATCTAAGGTATTATTTGGAAAAGCTTTTGCAGAAGGAAGATAAAATAAATCTGTTTGAACTAGACAATGGCTAATTGTCTCAAATGTTGGCAGGGATAATTTATCGAATATAGTTTCCAATTTCAATTTAATGCACCGAGGTATATACGGTTCTAATCCAGTTTCTCTAGCGTAAGCCCAAACTGAGGCATATTCCCATATTTGATTGCCTAATCTACCGCCTTGCATTACAGTGATTATACCATATTGGGGACACTTTGCTCGATTAAATGATCTTTTTTTACGAATATTATTCAGACATAACGACTGTTCAAAATCCAAATAAGTCCTTATTATATTTGAGTCGGTATTCGTTTCAAATAAGGGAAAGATAAACAAATGAACACAAGATATTATACATAATGCTAAAATAATACCTTTAAATAGTAAATTGCGGTTGTTACTTAACATTTTTAGCTTGGTTATGAATCACTTATACTAACTAACTGTAAGCATTTTACTAGGTGATTACTACAAACATATAACAGACTGAAACTACTATTTACATTCCTTAACAGATGATAATTTATCGATTTTAATTTTAAATGATTTGCCTTGCGCTCTAACTGAAATCATATACGCAGACTCATAACTGAATTTCTGATAACATCAGAATTGATAAGAAATAATTAAAATTTAAATTAACCAAAAAAAATTACAGATACCATATTAAATGGAGTGGAGATGTAAGGAGAACCATCTCAATGTATAAAAAATGTCCGTTGAAAAGAAGCAAATTAAGGTGGCGCTTTAGTAGTAAGCGGAAAGGATAGTAAATAAAATTCTTTGAATCCTCTACCCTCCATACATATTATTATAGTACACTGCAATACTTATCAGTAATGTAAGTTGCGGAATAATTTATTTTTTTATAATTTTTTTTGTGTTGGTATCATAGCATTTTAAATAAACACAGAACGTCAAAGTACTCAGTTCATCTGTCAGTTTTGTCTCCCTTATACATATGACGTAATGAGCATTATTATTTTTTATTAAATAATAATAGAAATTAATTACGGCTTTTCGCATCTTACTCTATTCAAAATCTTTTAAAAATCCATGATTATTCAGAGATCTGTGAATATATTAATGTCGAAGGTTCCTTTTTCATTAGTGTTCTAATAAATTTTAAACTTACCGCTCTACCCTAGTTTTTCGGATAGAGGGCAACAACATGAAATTTGCGTTGTTTTTTGAGTGGAAGTTGAGTGTTGTGTGACTGAGGTGATAGGGATAAATTCCGGCTTCTTTGCAGAAGAGCTCTGGCATTAATTTTATTAAATATAATCTTGGAAAAACAAATGAACCCGGTGGAAAATGGCTGATGAACAGGTTTGTTAAACTGTCTTCTTTTTATAAATATCAACTTTACATACTAATTATACTCACGAATTTTCATTACCCTTGTTATATGTAACTTCGTATTACGGGATTTCTGACACCAAAAGGAATTAGATTAATTAAAAATATAGAAGCGTAGATTAGTACTATGATCATGTTTTTAAAAAAAGTCATGAACAAAATTGTTCATAGGCGTAGCTAAAGGGAACAATTACAGCTAACAAGAGGAAAGAAGCTTTGTTTAAAAACATTTTGGCTTATTACAAAAACTATTCATGATTACTTTATTCTAACAATATAGTTTAACCTAGAAATAAAATATTTGAATAGAATTGATTCTTTGAAATAAATTTAAGTAAAAAATGGATATTTTTTGTTTTAATGGATAATTCCTATCTTGTATATACTATTTTATTGTTTTGTATCCTAGGGAATAAGACAACTGGAACTTCTCTGTAAACAATTATATGAATCCCAAGATACATCTGTAAGAGCAGAAGCTGAAAAAACTTTGGTAGTATTTCAATCGGGTCCAGATGCTCTTACCAAATGCCAAGTTCTTCTCGATAGGGGTGATTCCTGTTATGCACAGCTTCTAGCAGCAACCACCCTAACCAAATTAGTGTCTCGAAGTGCGCAGGGGTTGAGTTTACAACAAAGAGTAGATATTAGAAATTATGTTTTAAATTATTTAGCAACAAGACCAAAACTGCCCAATTTTGTTCTCCAAGCCTTAGTTACGCTGTTTGCAAGGATCACCAAATTGGGATGGTTTGATTCACATAAAGATGAGTTTGTGTTTAGGAATGTTGTGTCTGATATTGGAAAATTTTTACAAGTAAGTAATTTTATTATTTCCTAAAAGCTGAAATTCAATCTTTTCATATTTTATTGCAAATATTGTAATCTATCAAAATTTTATTGGAAACTTTTAAGCAACAAGGAGAACTGAAATAAAAAAAATCTGTATATATATATATATATATATATATATATATATATATATATATAGTGCAACCTTAATATAATATACCCCAACATAACGTACCCTAATATAACGACCTCCTCCATTTAACAAAATCGTCGTAATCCCCTTGAATTGTCCTTAAGAGTCAATGTAAAATATACCTTTACATTACGAACATTTTCAACATATTAAGAAAAAGTATAAATACCTCTAATTAATGAATTTTGTCAACCCAAAACCTTTATAGAAAGCTTCCACCAATGTATATATAACTCTTAATCTCATAGTATGAGATTCGACATGCTTTTGTTTGCAAAACAATCATTGTTGTTTGATGTAAAGTAATGTAAACACTGCTAACAAGATAAGTACGTAATGTTGAGGGGAATAAAACTATTTTTTACCTCTTTACAACGAATTTTAGACCAACCTAACCTCAACATTACAAACCTCAGTTCAATGAATTACTTGATATAAAGAATATTTAATTGTTCCCTTCTGATTAGTTATATCGAGGTTGCATATATATATATATATATATATATATATATATATATATATATATATATATATATATATATATATATATATATATATATATATATATATTGTGATATTGAATAATAAACATTATTTAACTGTTTTCTTCATTCTTTATTGTTTATTAGATTGATTAACTAACAACTGTTGTCACAAATACTCTGAACCCATAGTAAATTACATTTTGTCTTTCATTTCACGTAATCTTGATATGGTAAAATTAGTTGATTTTTTTTAACTGTGTAAAACAAAATCATGAAGCATTTTCAAATATACTTTCAGATATAATTATACTTAAAAGTATTTCAATATTTAGAGGTGCAGCATCTGGATTTTTGTGGATTATCTAAAAGATCTTTTTGCCATGTTTACAAAGTTTTTTCCTTACAAAACATAATATATTTCAGCACTTTATACCTTGAAGGCCCATGGCTGAATATTTACAATTACAATTTACAAAATAAATATTTCAAAATTAAGCATATGTCTGTTTTATTTTTCTTTCTATACTCTTTACTAAACCTCAGTTTCTTCCAGTTAGTTATTCCCACTTCTCTCGAATTTGATGTCACCTCTCCCATTCATTTCTTTTTCCTTCTAATTCCCTCTCTTTCCATTAATGCTTTCTTGGACTTGTTATATATTAGTTTCAGTTCAACATTCATTTTTTTCTCCATTTTCACATTCCTAGGTATTTTTCAGAACACTTTCCTTTCTCACACTCCTATATTTATTAGACCTAATCATTGTATCTTTGAGGCTTTGGGTATTTCTTCATAATATTATTTAGGGATCCCATTTTTCTACAACCCTTTGCAATCTAATTTTATAATTCTTTAGTCTCATCATCCATATTCATTATCAGCAGCAGACTACTTTTTCAAAATGATATTCCTCATTTTCCATCCTGAAAGGTATGCTCTTCCCCCACCTTTTCCTTTGCCATTGCATTTACATATATTTAAACTTTGAGCCCAAATATTTTTTTTTCCTTTTCATAATATTGTCTATGTTAATGTGTTCGTGAAATGATTTTCTTTCTTAAGGACCATTTAAGTTGTTTTATTTCATATACTTTATTAATTAACTCTAATTTTAGCAGTACATATGTCCATAAAACTAAATTCGCACTTGCATATGAATTCAAAACAGCGTCAATATACAATAAGGCGCTAACAATCTGCACATGCTAAAATGTGATGTTTCTGATGTTAGATTAAACTGTATACCTGTACAAAACATAGCTGTAAATTAAAAGTGATTATATTGAACAAACTGTTTCTACTACTACACCAACACTCAAAATTACACTGTCTGGTCCTTCGAGCCGGAATGTTCAAGATGAGTGTTACTAACAAATCCAAAAGTTTCCACTTAGACAGTGATTATTTAAATTTTCACTGTTTTATATTGAACTCATATAAATAAAATGTGTTTCTACACATTTGTCAATATCAGATAAATCTCATTTATATATGCAAATTTAAATAATTATGAAAATAAATAAATAAATAGAAGCATTTTAAATATCATATCAAATTGATTTGTTATGGACACCATTTAGTAATAATCGTAATGTTTTTAGGGTTCCGTGGAACATTGTATGATAGGTGTTCAACTACTATCCCAACTCACTTGTGAAATGAACCAAATTTCTGAAGTTGAAGCTAACAGGTCACTAACTAAACATCGTAAAATTGCTTCTTCATTTAGGGATACTCAACTGTTTGAAATTTTTCGCCTTTCTTGTACTTTATTAGGAAACGCCAGAGAAAATTGCAAGAATTTGAATTTCAACGATGAAAGCCAACATGGTTTGATGACGCAGCTCTTAAGGTTGGCTCAGAACTGTCTCACTTTTGATTTTATAGGTATGTTTATTCTCATAATTAAAAAAAATATTGTCGGAGCAAAGTTGATTTGTATTAGTAACTCATAAAAAATTGTATTTAATTTTTGTTGTTCTAGGTACGTCTACTGACGAATCCTCTGATGATCTGTGCACTGTTCAAATACCTACCAGCTGGAGACCGGCGTTTCTGGATTTTACAACTCTTAAATTATTTTTCGATCTATACCATTCACTACCAAACACCCTTTCATCTTTAGCTTTATCATGTCTAGTTCAAATAGCTTCTGTGAGGCGTTCCCTATTTAGCAATACAGAAAGAGCAAAGTTCTTGACACATTTGGTGAACGGGGTCAAACACATTTTACAGAATCCTCAAGGTTTAAGCGATCCCGCAAATTATCATGAATTTTGCAGACTTTTAGCTAGGCTTAAATCCAACTATCAACTTGGTGAGTTAGTTATGGTGGATAACTATCCAGAAGCAATTCAACTGATAGCTAAATTTACCGTGCAAAGTTTACAGGTAAGCATGTATTATTTGTATGTCATTATGAAACACGATCATAATATGTTATTCAATTACTTAGATGTGGCAGTTCGCCCCCAACAGTGTCCATTATTTGTTGAGCCTGTGGCAGCGTATGGTAGCTTCAGTTCCCTACGTTAAGGCAACGGAACCTCATTTATTGGAAACGTACACTCCTGAAGTAACAAATGCTTACATCACTTCTCGTCTTGAATCAGTAACTGTAGTGGTACGTGAAGGACTCGAGGATCCTTTAGACGATCTGGGAATGGTACAGCAGCAATTGGAACAGCTATCGGTGATAGGACGATGCGAATATCAAAAAACATGCATGCTTTTAGTACAGTTATTCGATCAGGCTGTGAGAAGTTATTCGGAGCTATTGGGTAATCCTAGTCAAGGAATGGAGATAACCATTCAAGAAGGTGATTAGCTTTTATTAATTATACCAACGATTTATTTTTCGCTTTTGATTCTTTTTAGGTCAGTTAACCTGGTTGGTTTATGTAATAAGTTCGGCAATAGGTGGTAGGGTATCGTTTAATAGTAACGAAGAACATGATACAATGGACGGTGAATTAGTGTGTAGAGTGCTGCAATTAATGAATTTAACGGACTCCAGATTAGTGCAAGGTGGTTGTGAAAAACTAGAAATGGCTATGTTGAGTTTCTTCGAAGCATTTAGGAAGATATACGTTGGTGACCAGGTGCAGAAGAATTCCAAAGTGTATAGGAGGCTTTCGGAAGCTTTGGGACTAAACGATGAAGCCACCGTTCTTAGTGTTTTCATTAGAAAAATGTAAGTTGTTAGATTTAGATTAAACATAGTATGTTACATCAACGACTCCTCCATCCAGTATCTTTGCTAGCTTCAAGAAGTTGGATCTTCACTCCTACAAGTTTCCTGTTTAAAACATTGTGTCTTATAAGTGAGGTAAATTTTCATCGGTTATGAAAACAGTGAGCCACTAAATGTTTTTAGATGCTCTCAATTAAAAAACTTTGTCTCCCGTCTGAATATAAAAATTTATATTTCCTCATCAACTGATGTGATAGGACCATTTTTATAATTTCTGATTATTCCATCAATGGGTTCAGTAAATTCTCCCTCTGAAATACTAGCTACTTAACTAAGGAATTGAAATGCACAATGTTTTTCAATCACATTATTTTTTTCTTTTCTTTAACCAACGCTACGGTCCTTTGAGTACAAGGCCTTCTCAGCAATCGACTGCCAACCTTTTCTGTCCTGAGCATGGTGCCTCCTACGTCGAATCCCTAACTGGTTCAGGTCCGCCTCAACGTCCTCCAATCAGCGAAGGCGTGGTCTTCCTTTTAGTTGCCGTCCTCCAGGAACTCCAAACATGGCTCTGCGCTGGTATCGATCAGAATGCATCCTCTCCATATGTTCCAGGCGCGCCCCCAGGGTAAACGACTGGCAAATTTACCATCTTTGCATCCCAGTGGGTAGCTGGTCAAAATGTCTTTCTAATATCCCACAGAAGTTATCTTTCTCCCATTCATATTTGCTCTCTTGTATACTGACACAAGAGAGAAATTATAGAATTTACCTCGAACACAGGCCGCGCAAATTGTTTTATTTATTGTCGCTATCTGTAGGTTATATCTTTTTCCGCGCCTATGTCTTCGTCCTCTATTATTCTGCTTTTTTCTACGAGGTGGGCTGTAGGTACTACACTCAAACCCATAGGTGCTTGCCTTATCTATCTTAAAAACTATGATTGATTTTCAATAAATAAAAGTTGTTTACTTCTGTGTATTCGAATAATTCCTTAATATCAATAAGGAATTGGGAACATTCAGCTGACAATTCGGAAATTAAATTTTTCCTATTGACTGATTTTGCAACACTCTGATTTGAATATACTTACAATATTAACACACTTATAACTATACATCTTTTTTTATATTCTTACATAGTTTTTTATGGTTTGATCTATCCTGACATAGAACTGAAAAAAATTAATAGAATACTTCAACACTACAAAGCAAAAATCGGTGTAACCTATTCAAAAGCCCAAAATGAATTAAAGCTGACACAAATTGGTCTACTCCACATGTTGTATACATAACATAACTCAGGCTGAAGGGTTTAAAACAGCTTTTGAATTTTAGATTGGGAATACTCATTTTTTTTTCTTTGAATAGTTTGACTACCTGATTTATGATTAGTTTTTGAGAACTGCATTAAAAGTAATTGCTTCAGAATAGCAGATTCACAACATTGCTTTTGTCTGGAAATTTGTTCAATTATGCACAATATGCTATTTACTCAAGATATATGGAAATATTTAAAAAAATATGTTAAATATACATTTTGCATATTTGGGTTCCATTACTTTCAGAAACAACTTTTGTGGTGATTCAATCCTGTGAGATTCTGTCAAAATAATTCTCTTTCTCTTAAAACATTTTCATGTGCCACAGAAAGGTTCTGGGCTAGTAAAAGGCTATTTTGATACTTTTCTGGCAAGTATGTTTACCTTGATTTCCAAAAGACCTAAAAACCAAATCAAAAAAACTTTATAACAATGACCTGGGAGCTCAATGTTTTGAAAGCGGATCAGTATGTCACATTTCTGATACATTCTTCCCACCATCCTCAGCTATTCTTATCATCTACAACTTATAATTGTATTATTCATACATCACTTTCTGAGTGCTTCTCTGATAGGCACATATCATGTGTTGACAAAGTTACTGAATGTATCCCGAAAGGTGTATATGACCTTTTGAGGAGTTGATAATGAAGCAATTTCTATATGTAGATCGAACCATTTTGTAAGTATCTGACATTGATTCAATCTCCATATTCTCCATTTTTAAGTAATAGTTCGTTGGGATACCTAAGAATACTAATTAATAGCCATTTTAAATTTATTAATTATATAATCTATGCATTATCGATTTTTAAGAAATTCTAATTTTTTTATGTTCTATTTTCTAGTATTACTAACTTGAAATACTGGGGACGGAGTGAACAAATAATAAGCAAAACGTTGATACTACTCAACGATCTTTCTGTGGGTTACAGTTGTGTTAGGAAGCTTGTTAAGTTAGACGAAGTTCAGTTTATGTTGAACAATCACACTAGCGAACATTTTCCTTTCCTTGGTAATTCAGTAGCGGTAACGGAAATGCGCTGTAGATCAATGTTTTATACATCTCTGGGTAGGCTGCTTATGGTCGATTTGGGAGAGGATGAAGATCGATTTCATACATTCATGTTACCTTTAACAGGTAAGTACATATTCTCAATTAAAAGTTGAATATAATTTTGAAGATATTCATATGAAAATCTATATTAATAAGAAATAGCTATACAAATTTTCTTGGTGAATTTTTAAAGTTATTTTTATAATTCAGTTCAGTAAAACAAATGGTTGTAGCAGTGAGTGTGTTGAGTTAGCTTTTAAGAAAATTTAATACTAAAAACAATTCGAATTAGAAAAATAACCACAAACAGTGAGTAGAAATTGTAAATTTCGAATTTCATTATTTTTAATAAACCTGATTCTTCATACATTTGGTTTATGTCCAGTGGGTCCTAGAGCTTCTTTACAAGGTAGCGAAGGAGAGAAAAGTGAGAAAAAAATGACTTTGTTTCCTCTTAAGACACCTCCAAGATTATTTTGCTTTTCTTTCCTAGGCTCGGTAAAGTGAAAGCTATTCAGTAATTATTTTATTAATTTTTGAATTTTTAATTAAGTTTGAGATGCTTGGATAATAAAGTATAGAACTGAAAGTAACAAAACAATTTAAGTCAGAAAAACTGCCCAAATAGTAAGGTAGAAATGGAATTAAAAAATTTGAATTTCATTATTTTGAAATTTTTTAACAAATCTGATTTTTCATACATTTGGTTTATGTTCAGTGTGTCCTAGAGCATCCCTACAAGGTAGGGAAGGACAGAAAAGTGAGAAAAAATGACTTTGTTTCCTCTAAAGACACCTATTTTGCTTTTCTTTCCCAGGTTTAGTAAAGTAAAAGCTAATAATTTTTGAACTTGAAATTAATGTTTTGGATAATAAAATATAAAACTAAAAGTGACTAAACAATTTGAATAAGAAAAATATCCCCAAACTTGGAGTAAAAATTGAAAATTTCGAATTTTTTAAACATTTATTTAATTAACTGAACTGAGAAAATCATACACCTCCACTAAAAGAGAGTCACAACTTGAAAAAAAACCATTTTGACAAAAAAGCTTTTGAAGAATTTCTGAAAATTACTTGATGAATATTTTTTGTTTTATTCTCAAAATTTGTTATTTACGTGGTTAAATTTGTAAAATTGATTTTTATAATTTTGAATGGTGTTGCAGGTTGAGGACTCAAAATAAAACTGTTCAAGAGTTTTTTAAAATGCCAAAGTTTCAATCTTTTATTTGATCTTTATCAAGGCTTCAACATTCGAGTTACCTATGTGCCATATATGTTGTTGATAGTTTTGAAAAATCTAAGCGAAGATGTTAATTTTTATGGAATCTTTGTTTCTCTGTATTTTTTGGTTTAAAAAATGAAAGGGTCCAAAGGGACTCTTTAAGACTCTTTTAACTCTTTAGAAAATGAAAAAATCAAAAAATATATAAACCACAAAAATCAATTAAAATTCCTATTTCTAAATTATTACAAGGCATTATAAAATTTAGAAATCTGGTTATTTTCTAGCTTTAGGATTGTACAATTTGCTCGAAAATATGTTTGAAATTAGCTTTGAATTTAAAAAAAAAAGACCAGAAAAGAAGATTTATTCATCACAGCTCTTATTCAGTTCACCAAGACTTCAGAAATCTCTCTTTTAGGTAGCTTAGTTAAGAATTAGCACTCTTTTCTTTTTATATAACTCGAACACTGTGGAAAACCGGGGAAATTTAATTCTTGCACTTCTGAACAAGGCTAAGAACTCTACTAATTGAATTCCGTTCTAAAATGGTCCTACTTGTGCGAATGTCAAAGATCGGGAGCATACAAATAATATCAAATAGAATAGAATTTGTTTTGGTTGTCTACCTCACAGGAAAATAATCAAATTTTTATATACAGTAAGACCCCGCCTAAGATTTTCTAGTTTCTTCCTCTAACCCCATTATTTACATGTTAAGATAGCCTAGTTTCGCACTACACTCTACTTCGTTGGAACGTATCCTACGCGTTAAGCGTTATGCGGGGTCTTACTGTATTCAAATAGAAACATTTTTTTCCTTGATTCTAATTGCGTTTCTATATACCTGCATCAAAGTACTAGGAATCGGTTTCTTTTTTCAACATAACCATACTTGCTTAAATTCTTCATATCTGTAGGATCTTTTAAAATAAAGTATGGTATGATTTTCTTGTGTTAATTTTATAACCTTTACTCCTGATATCTTTAAAAATTGAAATCCTGCAGTACCAATGCATTTAATCAAAGGAATAAAAATCAAGTTAACAGATCTCATTGACATGGTAGGGTCCTTTTTTTTACGCGGTGCTTATTATTTTTGCATATTAATTGGGTATGTATATAGGACCACATCTTAAAACTTTTTGATTGCAGAGTGAACAGAACCCCATTCGTTCTGGCTATGCTCTTTTATCAAATATTTAGGGGTAATTGAATATATTTCAGTGTACTTAGTCGAAGCATAAATATACATAGATATTAAAAAATTGTTTTTTTTTTATTATATTACCCGAAATAAAACAAAGTGTAGTCTATCAATATTATCTTTTTTTTTTCTTTCTATAAATTCAAGTAAATATGAATATATCCCATCAGCTTACCATATTCTTCATATTTACTTTTTAATTGTAATATAATACAGTTCCTTTAGGTGTGGAAAGTACTGCTTGCAGGTCATAGACCTAAACAATATATTAGGATTTGCCTTCGTTTTTTTGAAGTCCTTTTTCTTTCCTTGATAATTATTTTTTTTCTAAATACAATAGATATTCCACTTTTAATTTTTCCTTATGTTGTCCTATAGAATTTTCATAGCTGTTACATAGTCCACATTTATCTTTTTTACGTATAAAAAAACACATTTTGTATAAGACTGGCACAACTGAAAATGTAACTGCTTTGTTGGTCACAAAATTAATTTTATGCGAAAAAAATTTGAAAGAAACAGTCACAATTCCCCGTATACTTAACTAAGTTATTGCATTTTTTGAGTTTTGACTCTTTTTTTTAGCGGGGGTGATTATGATTTTCATTTCTTATTATTTGTTTGTAGCTTTGAAAATATTTATATTAAATCTGTATTTTTAGCATCATTTGAAAGTATAGGAACGCTATTAGCATCAGCGGACTCTCCATTATTTGCATCGGATGAAGCCAAAAAAGCTCTTATAGGCCTAGCTAGAGATTTGCGGGGATTAGCTTTCTCGTTTAATACCAAAACTTCCTACATGATGCTCTTCGATTGGATGTATCCTTATTATAAAAAATTATACAATGTGTGTTGAATAAGCTTCAAGTGTTAAGTATTATTTTTTTAATCTGAATCGTGACATATCCTTCCTTAACATATAAATATATATATATCTTCAAAGTTATCCCAATTATACGCCGATTTTACTCAGAGCTATTGAATTATGGTATCATGATCCACAAGTAACTACTCCTGTTTTAAAGCTGTTTGCTGAATTAGTACAAAATAGATCACAAAGGTTGCAGTTTGATGTTTCATCTCCGAATGGTATATTATTATTTAGGGAAGCTAGTAAAATTATTTGTAATTATGGTGAGTACGATTTCGAGGATATTAATTTGCTTTTCTAACTAATTATCTGTTTCATTTAGAAGGTTTCGATATATATTAGCTTAGATTGAACATATAATAATTTCTTAAACCAAGACGATACTTAATTACATCCAAAAGGGAATCTAGTGCCGAAATGAGATCACTGATGAAGTAGGAAATTTATGAGAAACTGAAAAGAGAGTAAGAGTGTATAAACTGTACAGGAAAGAAAAAAGTCACCAGAATGAAGAAAACCGTGATATATATATATATATATATATATATATATATATATATATATATATAAAGATAAGATGGAAAAAGTAGAATTAGATCACATAAACATGTCATTAAAAAATTAGGAATGTCTAATAAATAATATAATACGTTAAGAAAAAGTCGCATCTATAAAATGAAGAAAAACAAAGATCTAATCCACTACAATAAAGTGATGAATTTCACAGCTAAGATTTTTTCAGAAATAAACAAATTAAACATATATAACTAGGGTTCACGCCAGCATGGCGACATAGCGACAATTGTCGCCAAATCATCAAGAAATGTCGCCAAAATCATACACATCGACGACAAATTTGTCGCCCAAAATATTTTTAAAAAAACCTATGTTTTATATTTACTGTGCTGTTTTTGCATAAAAGAATTTATATATGCCGTAAAAATATGTATAAAAGAGTGTGTAGCATGCATATGTTAATTTTTTTACTTTTGTCTACCACGTTATATTTTTGGACCACTAAATCATAACTTAGGTGGTCCTTTTGGACCACTAAATTTTCATTGCTGGTGTGAACCCTATATATAATACATAGACAGACTTGAAAATTAAAGGAATCAACTCAGAATTGGATAGAAAAAGAGATGCATAATCATAATTTGGAATTCTGACTGTCACAATCGTCAATATTACCAAATAGTCAACAACAATTCGTCAGTAACAGTTTTAGTCATAAAAATGAGCTAAGACTTTGATAAAATCTTGTTCCTAGAATTGCTTCAACGCAATCATACCTAACGGAACGCACCTACATGGTAAATTAAAAAGGAAGTAACATATTTTGAAGAAGTAATGAGTAAACTGAGAAATGTATTCAATAAGAGCTGACAAAAAACTCGACATTTGTTTTTGACAGTAACACCAATCGAGGCTCCTTTCTCAATCACTGTCTCCATGTTGTGGTCCTTAGATTTGTTTCTGGATCTCCCCTGATGTCTCCTGCAGTCAGATTTTGCTTTGTTATGTAATTTTGGGGACAATCTCGTTAATAGATAAGAGTTGAGAACTTTGAATAGGTCAGAGTTGTGTGAAACTTCCTACTGTGGATGTAGGAATTGACAAAGATCTCACCATTTGTTTTTGCCAGCAACTCCAATCGAATCGCTTTTTCAAGAGAATCCATTCTCATTCTCTGCCTCCATAATGTTGTCCTTAGATGTGTTTGTGGATCGTCCCTGAGATCTTTTACAATCAGCTTTGGAGTGTAGGAGTTGACAAAAAGCTCGTTATTTATTTCTGTAAGCAATACCAATTAAGACGCTGCTTTTGAGGATTCTTTTTCACTCACAGCCTCCTTGATGTTGTACTTAGATGTGTTGAGAGCTTTGAATGGTTCAGAGTTAAATGAATATCAAATATTTTAGTTTTGAATAAGAAATACTTACTTATTGGCTACTACCAATTGAGGCGCTTCTCCTTTTTTACTCACTGGTTTTCTCCAGGGTCTTCTGAAATGATTGGGTTGATTTGTAAGTTTGGATTGTTTTCAGTCTAATATTCTCAGAGCTGAAAGCTTTGAATGGCAGATGCGATGAGTTCAAATTTGAGAGTCTGATGTTATAATTTCGAATGTTTTCCTCTGATTTTGCTTTATACTTTTCGATGGTATTTAATCTCAGCATTTATTTAATGCACTAGCACACTGGAAAAGGAAATGTAAGAACATGGGCATTCCACTAATCGATTCCACACTATATACCCTGTGTTTTGCAGATGACCAAATAATCTTGGCACAGGACTACAAAGACTTAGAATATATGACAAGAAAGCTAGTAGAGGAATACAGGAAATGGGGTCTAGAAGTAAATTTTAGTAAAACGGAATATATGTGTATTGGAGAAGAACAGCAAAATTTAATACTTGAAGAAACACAACAAAAAATAACTCATTGTACAAAATACAAATACCTAGGCATGATCATCACTAATGATGGAAGATTAGATGAAGCGATAGCACAAAGAAATAACCAAGGAAGACAAGCAATAAGACAACTAAATAGTGTATTGTGGGACAAACAAATATCCAAGGAAAACAAACATTGAATATACAATAGCATAATAAAAAGTATAACAACATATAGTAGCGAAGTCTGGACTCTAAAAGAACAGTCAAAATGCTTGAAGCCACAGAAATGGATTATTGGAGACGCACGGCAGGAATATCAAGACTGGAAAAAATAAGAAACGACAGAATCAGGGAGATCATGAAGGTGCAACACACGATTACGGAAGACATTAGGGTGAATCAGTTAAGATGGTACGGACATGTCCAAAGAATACCTGAAGACCACATACCCAAACAAATTTTAAATTGGGCACCACAAGGAAGAAGAAAGAGAGGAAGACCAAGATTAAGTTGGAAAGAAGGTATCGAGAAGGATATTCGAGAGAGAGGATTGGAAGAAGATCTTTGGGAAGATCGAGAAAAATGGAAACTGGGAATCGGAAGACGGCGAAGAACGTTTTAACCCGATTAATACTAATTAATACTAATGTCTAATTAATCTAATCTAATTAATACTAATTAGACAAAGTGAAATTATTGTACAATAATCGTCAATTTTGTGATCCTATAATTTGGTTAATAATGCAATTTGTAAGGTGAAAAGTGAAGTTTTCTAAAAAAAATTTTCAAAATCAATATAATGAATCATTCGATAAAATTAATATTTTTAGGTAGTAGAATATTGAATGTAGAAGTACCAAAAGAACAAACGTATCCATTGAAGTTGAAAGGTATATCAATATGTTTTTCGATGCTCAAAGCTGCCCTATGTGGAAGTTACGTCAACTTCGGAGTATTTAGATTATATGGCGATGAAGCCTTAGATAACGCCTTAAATATTTTTGTAAAATTGTTGCTGTCAATTTCTCAATCAGATTTATTGGTGAGTGTACAATACAAAACTATATGTGCTCAGTTAAAAGTCAATATAAGGGTTGTTCTAAACTTCTATATATTTTTTAAATAGATAATGAGTTATGTATTAGTTTAATATAATTCCAGTTGGCGTATGACATCAGTTTTAAAATTTTTATGTGGGCATTCTGTATATTTTTCCCACTGTTTTAAATAAATATTTATAAAAGAGGTTTACTGTAAAAGTATTTGCTTTTATTTCGAAAAACTACAATAGATTTAATAATAACAATTTTTTAGGATTATCCCAAGCTTTCTCAAACATATTATGTTCTACTAGAGTGCCTGGCTCAAGATCACATGAGTTTCCTATCGACGCTGGAACCTCAAGTTTTCCTGTATATTTTATCGTCGATTTCGGAAGGACTTACTGCCTTAGGTGGGCACCTAAATCATTTTACAGGTCCGTGCAGCTCAGAGATGCAGCAAAAGGCAAAAAGCATACGACCTAAATAGATAAAAACATAAATATGCAACCGCAAATCAAAAAATTTTAGTTTTGATTGGGTGCATTTGTTAAATGTTGGGTTCTAAAACAAGATCTTCGACAAAAGTGCTAAAAGTTTGTTATATTTAGTACAATCTTCTTTCCTTATTACGAATTTCTTGAAAATGATAATTTGATATAACAATATCAGTTCCTGTATTTATGAGCTTTTAGCAACTTTCAAAAAAATTTCTTATCATTTTTTATTGTTGGCATGGTAGATTTTTGCATGTTATGCATCAAATTTGATGAACTTACAACTAGTTTGCATTATACCAAACATAAATTACACAGTAGCCAATACTGACTGTTTTCAGTACTCTCTTTGGCAATAAAATAGGGTATCGGTGTTGTAAATCAAATTTTTCGACAACTAAACAGCGAAGAATTATTAGTGTTTTGGTCTATTAACATAAAACCGCCATTTACAGTATTTTGGAAACATTACTGTAAATGTTCATGTTTCTGAACAATTAACATCACAAATCCATATTTTACATGGATTCTTTTCCATTAGAATTTTCAACTCAATCTTCAGCAATAAACTAGGATGTCAGCATAAAAAAATCTGATTTCTTGAGGCACAATTGTAAAAGTATTTTTGGTGTAGTTCATTATTCTGTAGATTTATTAGCTATAGTTCACTAGAACATCGAAATACCACTAATTTTCTACTTCTTCTTCGTTAATATACTGGGATGGCAGCTTTAAATAACAAATTTCTTGTCTTACAATTATGACGGTTGAAGAAATATTAGCATTTTGGTGTAGTGCAGAGTTTAGTGTCAAACGATTTCTTTAATTCAACATTGTCCAGTCTGAACTTCATCATCATCATCATATAGCTCCCAGGTACCTATTGATGTATCAGCAGCTGTGGTAAAACGATGAGTTTGCTATCCTTATGCGTCGTTTTGTAAGTTTAGCTTAAGTTTGTTGACGAGGGCTTTCCATTTTCTTCAGTTTTCGGTGTTTCCATGGTGTAAGACCTATCCCAATACTAGATTTTAATATTTAATTAGCTTTAATATGCTTAAGCATCCAACTATCACTACTAAAGAAATATTAGACTTTTGTAAATCAATAATCTGCAGTTTTTGAACAAACTTTCTTCTTCGTCCAAGATAGGGAAGCAGAGAAAAGTGGACAAAATGACTTTGTTTCTTCTAAAGATACCTCCAAGATCCTTTTTCTTTTCTTACCAAAGCTCGATCTAATGAAAGCTAATCTGGTCATTTTTGAACTTAGATTTAAATTTTGTGATGCTCGATTAATAAAATATAAAACTAAAAGTAACAAAACTATCATTAAAGTACTGACGAGTTCGTTGGCTTTTGATATATCTTCAATTACTTCTGTAGTATCTCCACATGCTGATGAACAATAATCTGCAAGCATTGCTTTAAGTAAGAAATGTCCTGATGGAATTGTTACTCACTGAAAGCTCCATACTAGGAGGAAAAATGACGTTCTGTATCAAATTTAGTGGCATTTTATTGTTTGTTTCAGTTTTTTTAAATCAACGTTGGCAAGTCTGAACCTATTGGAGCGTTATTCAAAATATTGCAATTCGTCAATTACACCCACCTATTAACCTAACCAAATTGAAATTTCCTTAACTTTTATTTGTGAGAATAATTATTCTACAAAATTTAGTTTACTGCAGTTTTCTCGAACGTCCATTTTCAATTAGAGTTTTCTGTTTCACCTTCAGGAATAAACTGGAATGTCAGCCTTAAAAATAAATTTTTTTAACGCCCAAAGCAGTAAGTACAGAAATATTAACATTAACAAATAACTATTCTACAATTTGTTCTTTATTACAACTTGAAAACTGGAGGAAAAGTGACATTTCGGATCCAGTTTGGTGGCATATTGTTCCTTCTGAAGATATTCCCAAGCTTTTTACCTCTCCAAAGCATGTCGAAGTTTTTTTTTGAATACTCAAGAATTAGCGATTTCACTGTTGAACGGTTTCAACTCTTATGGGTTTAATTTTAAAAAATATCAATGTATAATACTCCATACAGAAGTCGAACTATATCGATTTTTTGTTTAAAACAATCATGGTTCATATATTTTGGAACATGAAATAACTTCATTTTGTATACTATAAAATCCAAAATTGAGAAAATTGGAAAATGTTGTTTCTCAAGTATGCTGCTGTGTCTAAATCTCTGACTGTACCAACAACTAACTTCATATTTAATTATATATATAAAATTGGAAAATATCTACGAGCTAAGATTATAAAAAAAAGATATATGATGTGGTTGGGGTACTAATCTGAATAAATAAATATTTCACATGCGCTACTATATGTTTGAGTGATTTATTTTGAATACACTGTTTACTATCATTGAAATATTTACAATTATACTGCTTGGTCCTTCGAGCCGTATATATCTCTATTAAAGGCTAGAAGGACCAGACGGTAGGGTATTAGAGTGATTTGTGTGATGATGTTTCAAGTCCTTTATCAGACAGATAAAAATTCTGTATTTTTTAATATTTTATGTTTAATTCTCAATTTTTTTTGCATTAGAACCTATTAATTGGACAGAGAGCTTTATTTATAAATTATCTTGTATGTTAAGCTTTTTATATATATTTTCTGTTAATTTTTTTAAATGCTTGAAAATGTCATGCTTTCTTATATATTTATATTTTATATATATATATATTCAAAATTTTTAGACACTATGGTTTGTACAGGATGCTGTGCAACGTTGGATCATATAGTAACCTATTTATTCAAGCAATTAACGCAAAAAGGTGAGTAATTGTAATTAGTATTCTACTCCACGTGTCTTACAAACATGCATTCTCATCTTTTTGTACTATTAGCTATCTAGAAATATAAAATTACTACTTTCTAACATATAAATCATTAGTTGTATCTCTTTGAAGCGAAGATAATGGAAAAGACCGAATTCTTATGCAAAATCGTAGCCAACTGTGTAAAAATTAATGAACAGTCAAGGAGATACTAATAATATTCGTACAAAAATAATTGGACAACACGAAAGTCTAAATGAAGGTTATGATACTTGTTACAAATTTTATCAATAGATTATACTCTTATAACTCATTTAAGTTGGAGTTTCTGGAACTATTGATGATGTTCACACACGGTTTGGTATTTCCAACCTTCCATAGCTTATTGGTTGATATCCGGCTCGAATGATAAAAGAATGTATTGTGAGTGTTGGTATAGTTGTTGTAAATGACGTGTTTATTATATTTCATTAAGCTGTTTACACTACACTACACTACACGAACACTTACAATTATAGAGTCTGATGTGCGTTTTGATAACCAATTTATCGTTTTCGGAGATTGAAGGTGTGGATATCACCAACTGTTCCATAAATTCCAATTTAATTATTATATTTCATTAACGGGAATTTTGTATTATTCATAAATTTGATAGTTAGAAATGACACAATCATTTTCGTTGTTCAAACCACTTCAAATGCTGTTTGTAGCTTATTTATAACAATTGTAAAGGAACTGAACTCTTGTTATCATTCATAAAACAACCAATAGAGGTCATATTCCACAAAAATTGATGCAAATAATAAGGCGAATACGAGAACAAGGTCAGTCTTTAAGAGTAGATTAGAGATGAGGAAATTTAGAATCAAAAATAACAGTTAGTTTTATTTCAAATTGAAAAAACAACCTGGCTGTATACTGCTATACTACTAATTTAAACAACATGAAGTGAATTGACACTTTTATCGATATCTCGACATCTCCGGTGACTTTCAATTCAGGATGAACTGAATACATAAACGGTTAAGTTAAGTGGTCCTATCCAATAAATATTTGATAAAATTTCATCGAAATTCGAATCAAATATTTTTTCAAATACTTGTACTATTCCTCAGTTTTATTTTGAAAATAATAATTTATATGTAATAAATAGGCTATAGAAAAGGACCAGAAAAAAATTCTCTTCAATTACAAATTATCTCTGGATATGCTTAAAATCTCTTTTTGTTCGAGATTTTTCCATATTTCAATAAGTACAAGAATTAGCGAGACTCAGAAATACAATATAGGTATAGAAAATTTATTTTATTCATTGGGTTTCAGCAGGCCTTTGACACAGTTAACAGAAAAGAGCTAAGTAATGCTTTGAAAAACATGAAAATTCCACCAAAGTTAATAAATCAATAGAAGTGGCCATAAAAAACAAAAGCGTGGGAGTAAGAACACAATAGGCTGACACAAAAAAATTTATAATAACTAAACGGGCATGACAAAGCAGCAGAAAGGAAGGCAACAAGAAATAAAGTGAGTCAAGGGATATAGTAACGAAGAATAAAAATGTTGAAAGAATTCAAAGAAATGTGTTGAAAAAATCATGTTAAGAAGAAGAAGCGTAGCAAGAAAAGAGAAGAAAAAATTGAAATAAATGAGTACCTAAGTGTAATAATATTAATTAACGATGAACATAGAACAGAAGAAATAATAGAAAAGATACAAGCAGCGATTAGAGCACTTGTGGCATATATAAAAATAATGAAAAGCAAGGAAATAAAAAGGAAAATAAATGAAATATAAAAAAGACCCATTATAATTTATGCTGCAGAGATAATGAGTATGATAAAAAATGTATTAAAGATAATAGCAAGAGTAAAAGAGTTGTTGGGAGATTTATGGAGAGCTCGATCGGAAGTTGGTAAGAATAATGGTAGAGTTGAAGGTAAATAGTGCAAAAAGAAGCCTGAGGACGATTTGGTTGGAGGAGGTGACGATGAATTTAAAAAAAAATTGGGGTGAGAAACTGGAAACATACGGCTATAGAAAGGGCTGATGAATAAAATGAAGATGTAAGAAGATGAGGACTGAGCCAGCCACAAAAGGGCTATTCATATACATAAGGGCATCGTGCTATTTTTTATATAAATCCCTTTAATAAATAGTCCTTATTGATATTCAAGTATGATTATAACGTTGCGTTTTTACAGTGTATCCAGGTAAAGAACAACGCGTTGGAATGACTGCGAATAGTGACATGTTTTTGAAAGTACTTGAAATGCATCCGGAGATTCTACAACAAATATTGAGCACCGTATTGAACGTAATAATGTTCGAAGATTGTAGGAACCAGTGGTCGATGTCGCGACCTCTTCTAGGGCTTATTTTACTAAACGAAGAATATTTCAATCAAATGAGGGAGAGTATTATCAGAAGTCAACCTCCAGATAAGCAAGCGGCGATGGCGCAATGGTTTGAAAATCTCATGGATGGAATAGAAAGAAATTTACTAACTAAAAACAGAGATAGGTGAGTTAAAAAGAAAAATCGTTTTTTTAAATTTAAATTAATTTATTATATTTTTTTTTTAGGTTTACGCAGAATTTGTCGATGTTCAGAAGAGATATAAACGACTCTTTGAAAGGGCCCAATGTAAATACTTCTTCAGTCAATGATATGATGACTTCATAGTGACTTAAAAGAGTAGCTCCTTAATTTGTGAGGTTATGTGCCGTTGTATGTATTGTGAAATATCGTTACTTTTAAGTACACTTTGCATTTATTTCATTTGAAAATCTGAGATATCTAATAGCGAAATTTTTTTGTTATTGGTTACGAGTGCGATGCAAATAGTTGATGACTGAGTTTTTTATATAAGTTATTGAGTAACGAGAAGAAATAAATAAATGCATTGACTTATCTAATCATTTCTCTAATACCTAATATCATAATTTACATTGTTTAATTTGGACATAATGTATCATGTAAATGATAGTAGTAGGGTTGTAACTTACTTTTATAGCTATTCTGAAATATTCAGTATGTTAACAACACTCCAGAATATTCGATAACTATGTATTCGTATAGGCAAAAAGTAAAAGATCAAGTATGAATATCTAACCTCTTTACATTATTTTCTGAGCTCCGTCATCAACAAATCACTTGATTTATTCATTTTATTTGTACTATTGTTGATGTTAGTGCCATGTTGAAAGCCCTTTCAAACAACTCCTAGTTGGTCTAAATTTGGCAATAAAAATGTCATCGTTTCAGAAAGTATTCATAAGATATAGAGGAAAGAATTGATAAAATAGTATCTTATCTATCGGTAATACATGTTAAAAAGCGATTCCATAAGCTAGCGGCAATTCTAGATAATTGAAAATAATTTCCAGGGTTTTCTTTTGGTCTAATTAACCATACATTTTTCATCCCGGGTCTTTACGACAATTACTCTTCGAAATAGGGCTGTTTTTAATTAACCACCAGATATACTAGCAAAACTCAACAGTATTATAATAATTTTGCAATTCTAAAATTTTTAGAAACAAATGCAGATAACAATCTAAACATTCGTTTTTTATTGTAAACATCAAGCGATTGTTTTAGTCATTTTCAGACATCTTAAAAGAGATAAAATTCGAAAAAGTTAGAAATTCCTGCTTCTGTTTTCCATTGGTTGTATTTAAAGTAACTATAATCAACCAAACGCTACTTAATGCCAACATCTGAAAAAAAAATACAACATGGCAACGATGTAAGGCATCTGTCATATATAGTACGTTCCACTGAACCTTCCTAACATCCCTTAGATCGTACCACGGTTATATTGTAGTGGTAGATTCTATTTCATTTGTGCAGAAAGAATTTAAATAAAATACCGCTACTAATAATAGTTTTAATGTAAATAAAGAAATGTCCCCTAAGTTAATATAGCAGCTGGTTGTAACGTGATCCGGAAATGATTTATAAGCTATTATCAAAACATGGCGGAAATTTAACATCGGAGCCAAAACTTCTTACAAGTTGCTTTGCAGATAAGTCAAATCGAAGTGAAATATGTATTCCAAATGTTACCAAGTTACCATACCACAAGCCACCAGTGTTCAAAAGGTGCGTTCCACTTATATCTTAACAACGTCCACGGACTTTCCACGTTAATGGAACGATTATTTTAAAGGTCGAGGGCATTGCAGTATGACTACAAACTTCTTATAAAAGCCGTTTGATTCAAAATAGAAAGTATATTAATAACAATGATAGTGTATTTCAAAAACTGTGTATGTATTACAAATATGTATCCATACATTTACATGGACTACCAGAAAAATTAAAGTGACAAAACATCTATTAGAACTGACGTCAATCAGTGGATTTTCAGTACAGAAACACCTATTGCACACCTACTAAAATAACGCTTAAATTTTGCTATATTACTAAGACTATCTCATTTACCAGTATTTTATAACGCATGTCAAATTAATAGCAAAGGTTTTGTGACATAGATGGCGTTCTATTTGGTCAGAACAAATAACACTGTCGTGAACCATCGGACTTTAGTTAATCTGTGGCGTGTACTCTACACAAAGAAATAATGTTAGCCTTGACGTCAGATATGTGAGGTTAACCTATATTTAATCAGTCAAAATTTTAGTGTAAAAATATACTGTTACAATTGAAAAAGTATTACTCAAAATGAATTTGGAAATATAAGATATAAAATAGTTTGAAGAAAATATGGATAAGGCTACCACTGTACTTCATCTTATTATTGAAAGTGGATTTCGAGTCGGCTTTTGGATAATATTTTTGTAAGTATTGAAAACTATCATATTATAATCAAAAATTTCAATGTTTCAATTTTATTAGATTACTGGTTTTTAAAATAAATATATTAACATGTTTATACGGTATATTTTAAACAATATTTGATAGAAAATCGTAACACCATATTCTATATTCCTAACCTATTTCTATATTTGAGAAACATCAGTACAAAATCTCAATTATAAGAAATAATATGAGAAAGAAGAGAAATGCTTCAGCTGTTACGCTACGAAAATTTTCCATTATTAGAAAGTTTTAAAAATTTTAAGAAATTCGCAACCTCATATTTTTCAGATAAATGTTCATAGTTCAGTTGATATCATTTTTTTCGTCGCTAATAACAACTATAAAATGAAAAGAAAGTAATATGGAGACTATCTTTAATACCCTTTAATTTTATTTTACATCATGAGTACGGCACTGTCTCAATAACTGTAAATCGTGCTCAATATCCCTTAATTATGTTTTTTTTTCCAAATTTAATTTGATATTTCATCCTCGCCTGTCGATAACTCATCAGATATCCCCGCTAGGTGTCTACATTTGTCACCTCTCATCAAGCAAACATCACGGAGTAGGGATAAGAACGAAGCCGGTCTCCCTATACAGTTTTTGGCTCTTTTTTAGGTTTTATTTGTGTATAGATCGTAGCAGTGACTGTTATACATATGTATCATTTTGATATGTGCAACTCACATGTTAATTATACTCTAAATCGTAAATTTATCATTAATTTCCAGTGCAATAATCATGTATCCACAACTTATTAATAACTGTTAATGTAAATAATGACATGTTGTGAGCTACCGCCCACAATGGCCATTATCTTACCTGTACATATTGTATTTAACAGTTTTTGCAAATAGTTTTAAATCAAAACAGAAAAGTGTACGTGTTTAATAAGTAGGTATATGTGTTCTATTAATGTGAAAGGTAAGTCAAATAATAAGCAAAAGATTACCGTATTAAGTCCCTATTTTTCACAAATAAGTATTTTAACTTGATTTATTTAACTACAGCAATACCTGCAAGACGTAAAGGGACCTATTTACATCCTTTTTAAATCACTCGGCCACAGCAACGCGTGGCCTTATTCACGATTAAAACGTTCAGCATGAATATAATTTTGGGTTTTTCGCACAGGAAATAATGTGACTGAACAAGACTCCGTAAAATAATGGAAATATCGAAATGTCAAAGATGATTTGAGACCCTGAATTGATTAGTTTGATATCTAAATATCTGAAAAAAAATCTCAATTACTCCTAGGCATGCACAACATAAATTTCAGCAGGGAAATTGAAATCAAGTGGAAAAAAAGAAACAATATTCAGTTGTACATTGTTTGGAAAGATATAGGGACTCAATAAAATGATTTAGGAGAATTAAAAGCGATGAAAATGACTAGAAAAGTTATTCAGACATCAAGACAAAATGTGATAAGAGTTAAATCCTAATTCCAGACGAACACTATGGTGTCGCATGCTCAACAAACAATACAAACCTTTCCAAGCACTATCACACGTTCCCCTGACAGCACTTTCAAACGAAGAGGAAATACAAGGTTAGATATGAGGAAATTGTGAGCTTCTAAACTCTTATAATCCTTCATAGCTTCTCTGGTCGAAAAGTTCGTGCGGAAAACTGGGTAATCCAGTCTGTCTAACTGATCACGCGTGGCCACTGGTCCTTATCTTCGTACCGCAGCTCAAACGGGTCACAATCAAACTTCTGAACTTTCTTCTGATAGCGCTTACGGTCACGATGAGTAAATTT
Source organism: Diorhabda sublineata (assembly GCF_026230105.1). NCBI lineage: Eukaryota > Metazoa > Arthropoda > Insecta > Coleoptera > Chrysomelidae > Diorhabda > Diorhabda sublineata. The sequence continues at coordinate 16,785,485 of NC_079476.1, forward strand.
CTCACTATATCCCCTCAAAAAAGCCGTGCTTCATCAAACAATAATCACTAGCAATGCTCCGGTATTCTCCTCGAAACGCATCAACAATTTCGCTGACGCCTTGTTGTCATGACAGTTCAATAGATGGCGATTGCGCCGCGTCGCCCTGCCGAGGCCTCGTACACACCAAGGATATGAGAGCACGAAGTTTAAACGAACAAATCCAACGTGCGTGTGAGCACTAATCAGTTACGTGGATCGCAAGGGGCACGAGATTAACGAAATCAACAGAGACAATTAGAACAAAGAGAAATGCACATTTCTTCGTCTAGCATTCCAATATGAGCCTGCTGTTGAATATTATGCTCATTCTAAAGTTGTTATTGGACAACTATATTTGGTGCATATTCTCGCATAATTAACCTTTTCATTGCGACGCCCTTTTACAGTCGGACCAGTGAAACTTTCCCTGTTATGCCTCATTTTAGTAGGTCTAGACGAATTTTAATTTGAAATATATTCTTTACTTTAATAAAGTATCATATAGTAACCAAAATAAAGCATAATTTCAATGTCTACAACTTTTTCTATTATAAGTAACGGGTGTCCGGTGGCAGAATTAGGATTTGAATTTCGAATTTCTACGTAACCATTGAGCGGAGTGGCGGGGAGGAGGCATCGTTGGCATCGTCATTCGTGCGGGTTATTTAGTCGCAACGGACGGGTGAACAACGTGCGTTTGCAATCGAAGCCTATTTCAAAGCCAATGAATCGTGTGCAATTGCTCGTCGAAGATTTTCTTCACGTTACAATATTCGACGGTTTCGTGACGTCCCAAGTGAAAATTGGATTCGATCACGGATGCGAAGGTACCGAGTTCAGCAGAAAACAATCCACGATGAGGACCCAGCAGAACGTCGAGAACGAATGAAAATATCGAACTCGTCGTGTAAGTTTGCGCGGTAATCCGCGTCAGTCAGTTCGCAAGAGAGCGGCTGCCTTGTGGCTTCCACAAACTATAGTGCACGAAATTTGAAGAAGTATCTTAAATTTAATGATTTGAAATTCAAATTGTGCAAGCGCTTAAGCCTAATGATCACAATATGCGTAAAAATTTCTGTGAGATAATGTTGATGAAGCCCATTTTGAATTGAATGGAAGTGTAAACAATCAAAATTGTCGTTATTGGTTCCTTAAAAGACACAACCCCCGTTTAAAACATTAAAAGTCACTTCATAGTCCCAAAGTGACGTTTTGTGTTTGTTGTCAAGCAGGGGAATAATTGGACCATATTTTTTTGAAAATCGCAATTTTCGTAGACGGGGTTGCTTATAGGCGAATGCTTAACGATTATTTATTTCCAACATTGAGCCTTCACTTCACACACTGCTAGGAAGACCATAGCGCTGCTTCGTGATTTCTTCCCTAACAAATCGATAAGCCGACTTTTTTCTGTGGAGGTATCTCAAAAGTACAGTGTAGGAAACAAGGTCGGCGACACTCTCCGACCTGAAAGAAAATATCGTTTGCAAGTTGCAAGAAAATCGAAGCCAGGCTCCAAGAATGTGTCCGATGTAACGTTCAACATTTGGACGACGTAATTTTCAAAAAAAGAGAACCCGCATTCGTCTATCTCACGAGTATGTATTGATATCTAGTTAGCCTAGACCAGTTCCATGCATAAACAAAATATTGCGTTACCATAGCAACGAACAATAACTTATTAGAAGTGTCAGTGTAAAGTTTGACGTCAAAAAAGTAAAACCAGAGTTACGCAATAAATTAAAAGAAAAAAGATGTCTACCGAAATTGTGAAAATCGAAAAATTGGAGTATCGAGCCATATCAAGTAGCTGTATTTGAAAGGGTTAAGAGGTAAGCAGATTTATGAAGATTTGCTTAATACCCTTGGTGATCAATGTCCTTCGTATGCGACCGAGAAAAATTGGACTGCAAGCTTCAAAAGAGGTAAATTTTCCATTGAAGATGATGACCGATCGGGAAGGCCAGTTTCTGTGTCAGTTTCCGAAAATATCGATGCAGTTCATGACATGATTTTATTATCATACCGTCGAATTGGGCCAAAACAGATATCTGAGTTCACATCAATTTGAACATGAGAAAAAATGCTGCAAAATGGATCCCCAAATGTTTGAATGTTGACCAAAAGCGTGCAAGGATAGAAGCATCGCGTTCGATCTATGCTCAATTTGAAATCGATGTGGTCTTCTTAAAACGAATTGTTACTATGGATGACACTTGGGTACATTTCTACGATCCAGAAACAAAACAACAATGGATGGAATGGCGACACTCTGGTTCTCCAAGACCTAAGAAGTTTCGTGTCCAAAAATCTATATGAAAAGTTCTTGCTTCAGTTTTTTGGGATTGTCATGGGGCAATCATGATTGATTTTTTTGATAAGGGTAGAACAATAACTGGAGATTACTATTCGACATTACTGACCACTCTGCGGGTAAAAGTTAAAGAGAAAAGACGTGGAAAGCTATCCAAAGGTGTTTTGTTTTTGCAGAACGAAGCCCCTGCACACAAACCTCATGTTGCCATGCAAAAACTTTGTGATTTAGAGTTTGAATTACTAGAACACCCTCCTTATTCACCAGATTTAGCTCCGTCCGACTATCATCTCTTTCCTCAACTGAAAAAAAGTTTAAAAAGTCGTAAATTTCCTTCCAATGAGGAGGTAATAAAAGCTCTGGAGGTCTGGTTTGCAGAGCAAGAAGAAAACATTTTTTTTGAAAAGTCTAGAGACGTTGCAGGTTCGCTGTAATAAATGTATACAATATGTTGAGTGATAAAATATTTCGACATTGAAATTTTGTTTGGTTCTATAGTAGGCTAAGAATTTTCCAATATATCCTCGTATATTGATGCATATGATCTGTAGTTTTTCTGTTATATAGATTTTAAATCCTAATTTTGCCACCAGTAAGTAAGTTATTTTTATTGAACTAAAAAAATATTTCCTAGATTTGATTCATATGGCAAAACAATGTTTTGCCAGGTCAGCTAGTTATAAATAAAATTAACAATTTCAATTTCTAGATGGTTAGATAAACTGAGTCCAGTGGTAAGACATATCGACGAAGATGAATTATGGATGTACCGTTATCCTTCTGTCGATAGTTATTTTCCTAAAAGATATTTATATATGACAATGGTGTGTGTCCCGATGATTATTTATATAGGGCATTGGTTATTGTCTCGAAAAAATCGTACAACAATTCCAGAAATAATACAGAGTGTTTACGGTTTAACTTTAGCTTATTGTTTGAATGGAATCATCACTTGTGTGTTGAAATTGAGCGTCGGCAGACCAAGGCCTAATTTTTATTTTAGATGCTTTCCAGAAGGGTAAGAATTTTACAAGCATATATTTAGTATAATATACATATAATATACTTTAAAGTGATATAAATGTGTCCTGATGTGCCAAGATATTTAAAAAAAAAGTATGTATTTCGCGTACAGATTCTCTATTTCTACAGTGTTAAATTTCTATTTGTGCTTAACGAATAATTAAAAAACTTCTACGGTTAATTTATATTACATCCATTATGACTACTTCTCATTTCATGCCGTATAAATTGGAAATTATCTATACGAAGTTTGATCAAAAAAATATGATCATTAAATTTTGATAGCATCAAATATTTTGTGTCTATTTCAGTTAATATATCTCACACTTTCATTTCTTGGAACGTGGATCTACATTCAGGTACTAAATTACAAAAATTTTTATTGGAGATTAAAGTTGAATATTTTTCAACGTAATCTCCTTTTAGTTTTAGTATACTTTTTCCAGGGATGTTCAATAAGCTCGATACCCTTTTTATAATAAAACTCGTAAAGTTCCTCAAAACAGGCATTAACTGTCGACCTCACCTATTCTTCCTCTTCTTCTTTCTGCAATGTAAGCAATATGCTTGTTTTTCCTCGTATCCTCTGCTGTTTAATTATTAGAGAGGTTGTCGCTCCATCCTTGCGGGTTCTTCCCAATATCCATTCGTTTACGTTGTCAATCTTACATGTTCTTCGAATGTCCTCGCTTCTCTCTCCGTCAAATAGTGTTTTCCAGCGATCCTGCGCACTAGTTTCATTTCGGTGGTTTCTAATATTCTCTTTGTGTTCGATGAGTCTGGTCCGGTTTCCGCTGTGTTCCGATATGTTCAGGGAAGCTGAGGTTTGTGTTGTTTTTGCCGCTTGGTTTCTTACCTCCGATTCGATATCACCGCATCCTTATATTTCTTCTTCTTTCTCTTTCAATAGGACCAGGTCCAACTCTGAACTCCAGCTCTCGTACCACCTCTTTGGTGGTCTGCCTACAGGTCTCCGAGTTTTAGTTCACTTTTTGTGCCCTGATCCATCTCACTACATCCTGTACGCCCATTTCTTCTCTTATGTCATCACTCCTTATTCGGTCCCCGAGGGTGACTCCCTTGATGGTTTGCAGCATTTTCATCTCTGTGGTTCTCATTATTCTTTTTGTTGTTGATGTCTCGGCTCTAGTTTCTGAGGCATATGTGAGAATAGGTCTCACACACGTTCTAATCTTGCTCTGTGAGCTCATCCCTTTGTTTCTCCACACTATATCTCTCAGACAGCCGCTGACTTTTGATGCTTTCATCGTTTGTGTTCGTGCCTCCTCTGTAAGGTTTCTTTCACTAGATATATTTATTTCCAGGTAATTGAATCTTGATACCTGCTGTATTATTCCGGTATCGACTGCCAATTTGCATCTAATAGGATTTTTTGATATTACCATTGATGGTGTCTTATTGACTGAGATGCTCATATTAAATTTTTGACAGAAATTTTCATCTTATATAATAAACGTTGTAAGTCGTCTTCATTTTCTACTACGGCAATACCATCGTCTGGGGTTGGGCTAAGACTGTCTCCCTGCCGAACACCAGTATTAATTTGAACTTCTTCGGAAAGTTCTTTGATGACTCGTTGATACTTATAGTCTATGTTGTTTTTCTCCTTATATTTCTATGACTACATATTTAAATTTCATCTCTTGTTGTATAATTTCATCATCTAAAACCAGTTTGCATCTGATAGGTGTTTTTGAGGAGGTCATGTATTCCGTTTTTGCTGCAGATATCTTTAATTTTTAAACTTATTTACTGAAAACGTTCACTATTGATGGCTACCAAGCAAATACTAACAAACGTGGCGTCTTCAAACTTGGAATGTATGCTGTTAAAAATTGTGTACTTTCTAATACAGTGGTATTTTTCAAGCAACTACCGCCATCTCTAGGTCATGCCATGTACTTCTGAGACCTTCCTCGTATTTATTTGATATCCATTTGCTTCTTCTTTAAAATTGTATAGTATATTAAAAAGTGTGATTTTTAATATGAATAATTGATAAAATATTTTTGATAGTTATGGCACCGATATAGACAATTGTGATGGTGAATATCACGGACAAATGGACGGAAGAAAAAGTTTTCCGAGTGCTCATGCTTCTTTCATTTTCACATGCATGATATACATGATTTTATATATAAATACTCGTTTAGATTTGAAAAGACCACGATTTTGTAAAGGGATCATTATATCGATGGTGACTACGCTGTTTTTGTTCGCTTCGGTAGTAGCGGCTAGTAGAACAGCTGATTATCATCATCATTTCTCAGGTAAATAACAAAATGTTTATACAACGTTTTCAACGTCATCAGAGGAAGTCGTGGTAAGTTTAGTTTTATATATAATAAAATTTGAAAATGTTGTTAAGGCATTTCTGTCCTGATAAAAAGGAAGCAACTAAGCACAAAAGAAAAATTATAAAAACTCGCGAAACCAGTTTTTTTTTGATAATTATGAATGAAAAAATACATTATTTTTTTGTCAAAAATTTCGTAAATTGTATCCTGCAACTTGTGTAAATACAATTCATTGAAAATATTGCTAAAAAATTGCTAATATTACGTTTTAGTTTCCTAGGAGTTTTTTAAATGTTTCTTCATCTATTCTCAACTAATTTTTGTATGTTTTTTCGTATAATTCTTTAGCTAAACTGCCCATCAAACTCCAAAAGCAAGGCAGAGGCAGATATAATTATTGCCAGTGATGCACTGGCCACTTTTTTCTTGTTTACTTCAATTAGCTTTGCTATTTTCAATTTAAATTGCCCACAAAATATTAAATAAAGTTTGAGGTTAGGAAATTTTTTACTTTTGAAATTTTGATTAGTTGTAACCATGATGCAGTGGTAAGAGACTTGCATAATGTCAAACGACATGCAGTATTTGTCTATGTAATATTTTGATCTTTCAAGAAATTGCATGCAATTTCTGGCACTTTATCTTGCATCATGTCAAACGGCCTTAAGCATTTTTATCTTGCATTTGATAAGTATTCATAGGCAAGAAAGCAGTCGAGCATACTTTAGCGGCATTTTAGCTTAGCACCGATGTTAATTTTATACATCCAACAAAGGACAAACTAAAATAAAAGACGTCTAAATTCGTGACTATTTCTTGTTGCCGCATTTTCGAATAGTACGTTGAATAACTAGGTAAGTATCAAAAATCTTTGATAGATGGCGGTAGCTACGCCGTTTGCCGTTTTCTTCGACATATTTAGAAACATTTCGATATAAGAGGGGGGAGATTATAAGTTTGTTCTCTGCTTCTCTTGTCCCAGTCCATTCTCTAATATTCTTCAACTAAGAGGCTTGTTTCCTTCCAATTTCTCTACGATCCTCTAACTAGGGATGGGCAAATGAAAAAAAATATCGATAAATATCGTATCGGTATTTTCAAACAATATCGATTTATGCAGAATAAAAAATATCGATATTTTTATTTCCAAAAATTGTCAAATTATTCGAACGTTAAAAAATTTGATCACACATATAATTTTTTAAGTTTTATTTATTAATTAAAAAATTAAATATTTAAATATTGTTAATAAAATAAAGTTAATGCATCTAAATGTTCTTGATTTTAGGTCTCTTCTGTTTTAAAATTGGTTTTAAACGTCAAAATTTATCTTTCTTTTAAAAATTATCGAAAAAAAAAACAAAGAGACCTAAAATCAAGAACATTTAGATGCATTAATATATCAAAGAATCTAAGAAATAAGAAATGAAAGAAATTTAAAATGAAGTTTTTAGTAATGTCAGAAAATGATCCTGTGAACAGCGGTTAGTATTCTGAATTTTATTCAATTCAGTAATCATCTGGTATAGACATCAAAAGTACTCGCTCTTTAATATATTCTCCAGTTAACCTGCTTCTATTATCTGGAACTGCTGAATCGACAGCCGAAGCAAGTCTTTCAGATGATACAGAGGGAGTCTGACAGATCAAATATTTTAAAGCTATTTCAGATAGAAAACTGGTGTGAACTGGCGAAAATTCACCCAAAATTCTATCGGGTCTGATTTTCGGTCGATTAATGGTTGGTCCAAATATTGTTTGAGTTCATTGAGAACACTGCCAGAGCTTGGAATTTCTACTCTATTTCAACTAAGTGTTATTAATATTTCATGCCTACACCAAATAAACGACGAACTAGCTTCTTGTGATGCTTGAGCAGGTCTTGGATCTGGAGTTTGTTGTCCTCTTCGCCTGTGCTCTAAGCGTATCTCATTGCTGAGTCTTGAAATAGCACTGGAGACAGCGAGTGGAGACGTTTAAACCGTGGAACTAATATAGTCGCCCCCGAAAGAAAAGAATTTTTTTCTTAAGGGGAACGAGTTTTTCTTCGACTTTCTCAAGTAATGCCTCTTTAACAATTTCTCCTAGAGTGGTCGATGGCGTTGATTGATCAGTAACTTGATGAAGTAAATTAGAAACAGGAATTGCTAAGCTTGAGGTAACATAGTATTCTCCACTGATCTCTTCAGTAGATTCTTTAAAAGGACTAAGAGGATTAGTAAGGTCTCGAATTACTTTAAGCTGCGAAGTTGCCACCATATCAGGCGTATTTTTGTTAGTTGGGTATTTAGTGGCTAAAATTTTCGACAATTTAACAAACCGTTTTCTAGTGCTGACTGCTTGGGTTAATGTCAAAACTTCGCTTTTTTTGCCTGAAGCTTGTTGCTCCGCTCATAATTGGTCTGAAGCATTTACAGATTGTTTAAAAATGTAACATTAGTTTTAAAATGATCACAAAGTGTTGAAAATGCGGGAATTTCCTTTAGTACCCCATCAATAATAAGGTTTAAACAATGAGCTAAACAGGGAATCCTATAGCACTTATAGTAAAGCTCGCGCGTTCTGGTCTACCCTTAAATGTAGACTTAGTTGTATATTTAATTAATTTATCAATTTATACTTAAAACGGGTACATTATTACGATAGTAAGTGGAATACAAAATTAGTATAAAATATTATGAAGATCTTAAAAAAATATCGAATTTTTTACTCGAATATAAATATCGACTATCGATACTTCAAGATAAAAAAATCGATGATATTTATCGATTATTTGAAAAAAATTACGATATTTTATGCCCTTACCTGGGCATCATTCGTTGGCAAGTTCTGTCAAAATGCTTTTTTATGTGACCCAATTTATTTGATATGTCGACTTTTCTTTTTTTTCTACCTTTTGGATTGACTCTAGTCCAAACGAAAGAAAGCAATTTATTTTTTGACATTAAATAATTGTCATGTAGAAATGTTGGTGTTATTTTCTCACCATCTCGTCTATAATGTATTTTTAGACTCGCTTCACACTAGTTGCGTACCGCGGTCAACCGGACCCTTTAAGTTCGATACTATTTGCGTCCGGGTTGACCATTTTCTTATTTACAGATTAAGTTTAGGTTAGGTCATAAATTTATCCCCATCTATGATAGTTATCCCAACAAGTAAGGGGTGTTTTGATTAATAAGTTGGTAATATGTATTTTACTTAAGTAAGAAAATGGTTAACCAGAATTCAATATTTAGATATCGATAATCCTGGAACGTATAATTACTTTGCAGAAGTATTTAGTACCATATTTCTTGGGAGGTTTTCGGGACGAGACTCATATAATGACCCTTATAGTGACCCGGATTAAAATTTGACCGCGGGACGCCACTCGTATGCAACCATTGGATTTGAAGTAGTTTGTGTTGTGTAGCTTAACATGCAATCTGTTTCAAAATACCCGCTGTTTTTCCATGACAAACTCAAATAATAATTGTTTATCTTTTTCCTATCTTCTTCACTGAATTTAGTTTTACAGCTGTTACATCCCTCTCGCACGTTATGCTTATTCAAATATTTAATTTTTTCAAGTATCTCACAAACTTGTACCATTTCAGTTTACGTAAAGTTGCCGATTTAGGGTATTAATCTTAACTTTTTGTTTCTCTTTCATTGGTATTCCCATCCAATGAATTTCTTCTTCTTATCCTACCAAATTCTATCCAACGAATATCTCTCCCTCTCTCATTCTGTACAGCTCTAAATTTGGGGTGTATTTTTAACATTTATGAACGTCTAGAGCGCATCCCTTTAAAGTGGCTTGGTGGCGCTACGACTTCTTTTAAAAACTCTCAGAAACTATAAAACGTAAAATGTAATTCCATAACACGTCGAAGCAGCATCTTTTTTTTTATTACAGCGGTGTTAAAATATGAAAGTGGTCAAAAACCACTTGGTCACTTTCTTTTTTATCAGAGCAGATTTGGTGATCATCAATCACAACTTAGGCTGTTTCTTCGAAAACACTTGACATAGAGGAAGAAGGACCGTTTAAATTGAAAAAAAAGACGCAATTTTTTTACCCCTTCAGTGCAGATCCGGCTCGATTTTCTGACTGTATAACAATTTTTTTTATATAATTTTTCAGATGTGATATCAGGAGCTCTAATTGGTTCCGCAATTGCTTATATTATACAAGGTTGTTATTCTTCGACTGACGAAATTTTGCAAGAAAACCTATTAAGAATTGTTAAACCCGATCACGATTAAATTACGCCCAAATAAATTTTTTAAACATTTACAATCGACTTTTTATTAAATTTCGATCCAACTAAAACAATATCATTTTTCTTCGATTACTTCAAATTTAATATCAACTAAATCTCTAATACCACCAGTTATGACATCTTTATCTTTCACTGGTCCGAAATTGGGGGGTGCTCCAGTTAGAATCATATCGTTTGGTTCCAAAGTGATGTAACTACTTATGAAACTAATAATATGCGCTAAATTGAAAAGTAGATCAGACGTGCAAGCATCTTGACGTAATTTTCCATTCACTGAACACCATAATTGTAATTTGTACGGGTCTGGGACACTAGTTTTTGGAATAAATTTGCTCACAGGGGTTGCAGTATCGAAACCTTTCGCAATCGTCCATGGTCCTCCTTTACTTCTCGCTTCAGTCTAGAAATCGTATAAATTAATGTGGTATCAACAAATTTAAGTTAATTTGTGTATTGCCAATATGATAGCTAAATACTAGCTAATGAGGGGCGCAGAAAATTGAATACAAATCAAAATAATTTGTAAATTAGTCTTTTCAAAAAACTTATTACAGATTATAATAAATCAGAGGATTGATAACAGTTTCATCGTACTCTATTTTTGAAACACCCTGTATATCAAACTCTATAATTTTTCATTTTTGATTAATGTTGTTTGGCACATTCTATGGATAATGCAGATAATACTATCAATTGTAATGAACCAAATGACCACAATGTGAAAAATATAGTTTGGAAACAAATAATATCAGATATAATTAACCAAACGGCATCAAATAAAATTTGTGTTGATAAATGTTGTTTGGACCATGATTTCAAATTCCATTAACGGTAATGAAAAATACTATCTGTACACTGTAGTGAACCAAATGACAATAAAGTAGAAATTGCGTTTTTTCATAAAAAAAAACAATTTCGCAAATTATATAACATGTGCTACTTAAGATCATATGAATAGAACCAAACAGTTACCACTAAACAGGCATATAATTGCAGGAAACTGTAAAAAGAATTAATTTTTTGAGTTTTATAGATGGAAGTTCAATTTATACCCTACTAGTTTAAAAATAATTGTTTTTCTAACTAGATTTTGACAATTTTTTAAAAATTACTTTGCCAGATAAATCTTAGTTCATTAAATTTCAGATTTTTATTTATTTTTCAAAATTTTTATCATCAACGTTTGGTACATAAAAATAATTTAAAAAGGTAAGACGAGAAATGTCTTACAATTTTGTTAACTGCTGTCATATCCAGCCCTGCACAGTAACCGCCAATATAGTCCATTGCTTCTTGTTCACAAACTTTCTTCGCTTTTTTTCCAATAACTACACCTAGTTCAATCTCTTGATTAACTGAAAATCCTTTCGGAATCTAAAATGATATAGTATTTGAATAGTTCTTAAATTTTTGAGAAAGTCATGGTAGAACAAGTTTTCCCATTTTCAACTGTTTTTACGACCAGGCTCCACATAATAAGCAGTATTATATTTGGAGCGAGTGGGCCCCTATCCTACCCCTTGTCTATTTTTAAAGTATCAATTCTATGTAAAAGTTTTAACACAGAAAATCAAACTCAAAGTTGGGTTTTCATTTTTCAAATGGTCATGTCAACGATTTCATAATTTTTCTGTGAAATAAGCAACATCTTGGGACACTTTCAAATTCTGGGTCACTAGGATGCGCAAAACTAGAATATTTCTTCTATTACAACATCTGAGACTTCTACCTAGTAGAAGAAGTACAAAATATTTTTTTAAATTTATTATTTGATTTTCACTGTAGATAATATGAAATTTATTTGGAATACAGGATAAGTGATTTCGTAAGCATTATGGAATTTATAGAGGATTTTAGCTTCGAATTAATTTGATAATAAAAATTAGAATCAACTCACCACAATTGGACCTTCAGTAATATAACTTGTGCTTGGTTTCATGAACACATCTAAAGTTTTTGGAGGATCTATTTTCAAAACTTTGATAAGGGATCTGTAAATAAAAATTAAACAAATCCAACACACACTTTTCTCAATACTTCCATCAACTTAAACACTTTTTTTGTATTAATTATGACATACCATTGTGCTTTCTTACTTCGAGATAGGGCAATTTTGCTGATGAAAAATTTTACCTACTTAGCACGGCACAAAATAAAATTATCAATACAAATATAAACGATTATTCATGAAATTTTCAAACAGCATTGTATACATCAATAATTTAATCTACTTACAGATAATTTGGAATGCCCACACCAATAATTTTTCTACCTTGTTCTTTAAATGAACTTAATTTTGCCATTATAAGTCCAAAAATGATTTAAATTACCCGCCATTGACTAATCACATACTACAGGTGTCAAAAACAATTTTTTCGATTGTACATTTTGACGGAAATATTTTATATATGTCTAGCTGTCATGTCGAACATAAGTTACTCTTCAACCTTGGAAACTGTGTAGTCCTTATAAAAGATTTCATTGATAAGTTAATAAATGTTTATATAATGAAATTGTTTCTATTAATCTTGTTTATTAAATATTCGGGACCTACTCATATTTTTAAATAGTTAAAAGTTAAATTTAAGCTGCTTGCATTTTCTCGCATAGAGGAAAGATACGTATGGAGGTATTTACTTAATTTTCCATACTCAAGATAAAGTGGCTTAAAACCTTGTAGAACAAGTCATTCGGTAAAATAAGCAGAAGGCGAAAAATTTTTAAGTAAAGTTTTCTGCTTTTATTTATATTTCACAGAGTTAACATTTATAAACTATAGATGGCAGTACACTCTTTAAAACATAAAAGTTGAAATTTCTAAAAATACATAGATTATTTTTGTATCTATTTATTAATTATTGAACAAAAAGTATATTGAAAAGTATAAAATTCTGTCAAAATTTTAGTATACCAGCGAAGTAGTAAAGCACCTTCGGAATCTTTAAAAGTTTTGTTGTTTTCGTTAGTTTATAAAATAAATCTACTTAAATTTATATTTTAAAAATACGGCCTAGGAACCAACACTTTATATTGGTATTTTTAGATATGGTATTTCTTAATATATCTAGCTTTTAGTGACAGTTAAATCTATATCGGTTGCCTTATAAAAGAATGATTTCAAAATAAAAAGTTCATCTACCAAGAAATTGTCAATATTTTCAAGAAGAATATTATAGAAAAGTGAATAGAAAAAATTATTTAAAAGCATTTAAAATAGTTTCATAAACCTAACCACATTAAATAAAAATCAAGTATGAACTACAAATATTTCAAATATATTCAATCGCTATAATCTCACTTGTAATTTGATGTAACGCCAAGAATTTTCTTGCCATTTGTTGCAAATAAATTCAAATTACTCATAATTTTTCAATAAACACCACACCTGATTACAATTGCATAACAAAAGTATTTGAATATCCCGCCATCCCGTCACAGTTTGTTTATTCAATAATTTCCTTTTCTTGAATGTATGTGTGTTTATAATGATCTAATAATTATAATCCTTTATGAACTATTCATTTTTTGAAAACATTATGATTCGCAAACCATTTTGTCATTAAATATCAGTTATTTTAATATTATATAGTTGGCAAAGCTTGACACGAGCTTTGACAGTAGCATGATGACTTTTGAGAGTTTTCTTTTATGCCACACTTCTGCATCGGGGAAGGAAGTGTTGTGATCGTTGTGATTTAGTTTAGACGGTCGTTAATATTAGAAATTAAACCACAATTTGTTAATTAAATAATGTGTTAGTGTAAATAGTTCTATAACTAATTTTTAATAAATTGGTGCGTATGTTTTTATCGTAATCGATACAGTTAGTTGATAATTTCTATACAATGATAAAAATGGAAACTGATAAAATTGAAGATACAACCACGAATAATAGTCAGGTGAGTTTTGAACCACATAAAAGATAACTAAGTAGTTGAATTGGATTGAAATCAATTTTGTATGTAGATTTGTTCATACAACGGACTTCACGCTGGCATCCTAATGCCTTTATTTTGTCATCTGTCAGTAACTTTACTTGTCCCACATAATATTACTTCTGGTTATAACAAAAATATTTTGAATGCTGGTATATAAACCTGTAGTAGCAGTATTAGTTTTTTGTGAGTCTATTCGATGTAGTATAGATAGTTATTATCCTTTTTATTTTTGACGGTAATTAAATTTATTAAATTTCTAATTACGAAGGCTTTCCACTACAATTTACCTTTTGAACAAATATTAAATATGTTAGTTGTTAATGACAATATAATAAATTTATTTAATCCAGTAATGAACGAGTTTTGTTATTAATTACCATTTATTGGTACTCGTATCATTTTGAACTCGTATAATATTTGATTTATTATGTTCATTGAACTTCTTTTGCTCTCTCCGTTTTTGTTGGTTTTCTAAAAATAACTGAAAGTGGTATTTTGAAACCTTATAAAGGTATAATTATGTGTTTATTCATTTGTTAAACTGAATATACCTGCTTTCACTGTCAATTCACTTGATAACAAGGCGTTACATAGTCATTAAAGGATAATTTGTGTAAGAATATATAATTTTATTTTAATGTATAGAACTAAACCATTTATTTAGTCTACATCTATTTCGAAAGTTTTTGCCAATATTTTTATGTATCTACATAATCTACTATAAATTTTTCTCTTTTTTGTTAAATTAATTTTGATTGGGGATTTAAGATATTGCAAAATATAATTGACTAGTGTCGAAGGACTCCATTCGACTAAAATTATTTCCACTACAATATGCAGTAATTATTTATACTTTGAAGACGAGTTTAAGTTAGATCCTCACAAGCTATACTGCTTTAATTAATTGTATACAGGAAATTCATTAAAAAATTGGGAATTGTAAAATGATTACTCAACATTTCTATATTATTCTCCTTGTAAGTGTCAAGATATTCAACATATGAATAACTTGTTTCATACTGAGGAATTTCTTATATTAATTAATATTGTTTTTAGTAATGTTTGGATATTCAAATCAATTTATAATTGTGAATGAATTTCCAACCAAAATCACAAGAACAGGAACACAATAATTACCACATTCCCATTATATACCATTAGATGTTGTTTTAAACTTGGAATAAAAATTTCAAGGTCTCATTTTGAGGCAAAAGAAAGATACAAAAGACAATTCAGTACTGAAATCAATTGCCAAAAAAATGTTTTGATTAATTAGATTATATTGTTTCTAAAAGGATCTAATAAGAAGTTAATGATTATCTGAGTTTTTTGGACTATCTGTCTTATTGAATAATAAATTATCTTATTTTTTCATATATACATAACCTATATAAAATAAAAAGTTAGTTTTTGATTGATTTTTCCTTTTCTATTAGTGGTATATTTTTGATGTTTTTCCCATTAGAAGACACATGTTATATAAAACAAATCGCTTATTTCCAGTTGAAATAACATCAACATTACTTGCTCTTTGATTATCTGTGTTACATAAGTAGCACATGCCTAAAAATATTCTTGAAAATTTCTTTCATTCTAATCTGGCTTTGGTTTTTGTTTGTTTTACCCATTGTAGATTTGGGAAGTCGTTTTGGCTTTACAGCTATTCTGCACCCATATCTAGAAGATATTTTGTACAAGATTCTACATATTATTGTTCTACTCCCAAAATAAATAGGCTCTGCCATGCTCATCGTCTTAAGGTAGTATTTGACGGGGCAGTGAACTGTTAGAAGATCAACCACAACTTTAATATCGTTTCTGAACATAGAGAGAAGTTCTTCAGGCTTCTTGGCTGATATGGTTATGAATCTTTTAGATTGTTTTAGGTCTGAAGTGTTTCTCCAGTAAGACTCTATCTGATTCTTTAGCTGTTCATATAATTAGTTATTGATGTAGCATCTCGTGTGGCCACAGTAGGGTTCTGGTCCAAGGAGTCATTGCCCTCCTTTTTGGCAAGGTTGTCTGCTTCCTCATTTCCTGGTATACCCTGGTGGCCTGGAAGTCACATTCGAGTTACTTGTTTTTGATAGCTGGTAATTAAAGAGTTTGTTTACACTCCCACACTAATTTCGAAGTGCACTCAATAGATTACAGAAACTTCAATGCCAATTAGCTATTTGAGAGAATGTGGATATGCTTTTTAAAGAAGTTTTTATCCAAAGACTCCTGAGCACATTTGTTTATTGCTAGAAACTTTGCCTGAGAAATGGTGAGTGAAGTTTCTAGAGGTATGGAGAGCTTGCATTTTTGTTCAGAAATGCTCAGTCCAGTTCTTCGCACTACCATACATTTTGAGTTTGCAGAAGGTTTTCATTGAACCATGATTGGCGGTCATTAATTACCACTTCGAACGGGGTATCTTCTTCCAATATGTTATGTATTTGGTACATTGGTTTGTCACGTCTTTCTGGCTTAGTTAGGTATAGAATTCTTACTGACCTATCAGATTTCCTGGCTTTAGATCTACTGTCTAGATTAATATTATTATAACACTCAGTTTATAAACCAAGTCATGGAGCCCAATCTTTAACAGGTTTATGTTGTATATTTGAATTCTTTATCAATTTGTTCAATTAACTCCAATTGTATGTGGTGCAGGGACCGGTTCCAGTAATCGAAATGCGCTTGTTATTTTTAATTTTTTAAAATATGACCAGTAATAATAATTACTTCGATCTTTTCATATCACAGGCAGAGCAAATTTGAAGAACTCATTTCTTTCTCAACATTAACAATTATCTTAAGTTGCTACTTAAGATATATATGTTGATCACTCTTAATAGTTCTTTGGGTTTTTAATGACAAACATAAAACAAACAGACTTTTACAAAGCATCAGACTTTTTTGACCAGAAAATGTGCTTCAGTTCTGATACAACGTCATCTAGACCTATTAGACTTAGTTTTTCAATTATTTTGATAATATATATTTAAAAAACATCGCTTATTTCAATAAATTTATTTATAAAATGTGAATAAATTATAGGAGATATATTTTATAGTATCATATTTAGTTTCGGCACCCAAAAAATATATGAGTGCGGTATTTTCAATAAAAAAGTTTTTTCTCATTGACCTTTGTTTTGCTTTTAAAATTTGTTCCAAAGAATTTTTGTATCCTGTAGAAACGTACGCCATTGAACTGGGCATTCATAGTTCTTTATATCAAAATACATTATATGGCTATTAGTGTTATTTTTAAAATAGATCTACAAAAATGACTTGATTTAAATTAAATACCAAATGTTTTTGTGTATATTAGAAGTGTGTTTGTTGATGTAAAGTGAAATCTTAGAAATACCAAACCTTCTTGGTAAGAATAATTTAAATGAATTGTTAGGTTATAAAACAGTCGAAGTTAACCTTTGTCCATTGTTATTCAGTTAACAAATGAAACCTATTAAGTCGTTTCCTTTATCGTGCTGTTCTTGAAGCAAACTAAATGTTACCGTAACCCGCTATACGATGTATTCTTATTCTTGTTTGCGCGGTTGTCGGCTCGCGGCTATAATTCCATGATTGCACGTTCTTCGTTTTTTTAGATTCGTCAATATTCATGTTGAACCATTCCGATTTATATAAATTTCTTACTTCTTAGACATCTTCTATATATTTTTGTCGTTAAATTATCTTGATTTTAGATCTCTCTTAATTAATTTAATATCGTTTAAAAGCATAAAATATTTTGATAAAGACTACAATAGGCCGAAACGTCAAGATTTTTTTATGCTTTTAAACGAAGTTTAAATTAAAAGAAACCTAAAATCAAGATAATATATCAACTATATTATACAGAGTGCTTTGGAATAGCACCACTCCAATCTCTCGGGAAATTCTATAGAAAAAAAGTTGGTATGAGAAAACTTCCAAAAAACGCTTCGTAAGCGAGTTATAGTGAGCGATAGATTTCGCCCGGATTCTTGATCTACCGACAATAGGAAGCCATATTGAATTTCTCGGTTCTGAAATTGTCGTGCAAATTTGTTTGGTCTATACATATTTTGACATGAAAAATTGATCTCAGATCTGTAACTGTAATAGTTTTTAGTAAAAACTATTACAGTTACCTATCTGAGATAATTTGCATGACAATTTCAAACCCGAGACATTCAATATGACTTCCTATTATTGGTGAATCAGGAATCCGAGCGAAATCTATCTATAACTTGCTTACGAAGCGTTTTTGAAAGTTTTGTTATAGCAACTTTTTTTCTATAGAATCATTTCCCGAGAGATTGGAGTGCTATTCGGAAACACCCTGTTAACTATACAAGGCACATTATATTTAGAATTGTAGCCGCCCAGATTGAGCTCTTTTGACCTTGTATTTTTTGTGGGTGGTAATTCTACATTTTATCACTAATTAATTACAGCTTAATACATGTTTTTGCAGCATCGACCATTGTTCTCCATTTCTTTCTGTCCTACATTTGTTTCTACCACGTACGTCACGTACTCGTAGACTTTGCATATCTTGTAAAATCTGAACTTTCCATCTATTTTTTTGGTCTTACTGGCAATATTTTCTGGTTCCGTCTTCATTCTATTTGTTTCCTTATACCTTGCCGTTTTTCCATTCTCTTTTAATGTGTCCGTACGATTGTATCTTTTTCCTTTAATTGTAATTACTATATCTTCATTTTCTAATATCATAGTTCATAAGCCCTCTATACTCTTTAGTCTATGGTCTATGAATTTTTATAATCATTTTCCTCTCATATATCCACGGCGTATGTAACAACTGGTTTTATCGCAGTTTTCTAGACTCTTAATTTGGTTGTTGGGCTTATTTTCTTGATTTGCATTATGATTTTGTATTTTTTATATGTGCTGGATGAATTATTTGTATTGTCTAATTCTTTGTTATATTTGTTGCTAGTCACTGTTCTTTAATACTTAAAGATGTCGATTACTTCCAAAATGAGGTCATTTATCTTTACTGTTTCTTGTTTATGAATTTCTTTCTTCAATTTCCATATATTTTGTCTTTTTCCGATTTATTTTCAATCCTCTTTTACCTACCGTTCTCACTGATGAAGACTTTTTCGGTCTGCAATGTTAAACAATATCGATTGGAGTCCATCACCTTGCCGTTTTCTTGTTTATGAATTTCTTTCTTCAATTCCCATGTATTTTGTCTTTTCCCGATTTATTTTCAGTCCTCTTTTTACCTACCATTCCCATTGATGAAGACTTTTTCGGTCTGCAATGTTAAACAATATCGCTGGGAGTCCATCACCTTGCCTTTTTCTTGTTTATAGATTTCTTTCTTTAATTCCCATGTATTTTGCCTTTTTCCGATTTATTTTCAATCCTCTTTTACCTACCATTCTCACCGATGAAGACGTTTTCGGTCTGCAATGTTAAACAATATCGCTGGGAGTCCATTACCTTGCCTTACTCCAGCATGTATTTCAAACTCCTCAGATGGTCCTTCTTTTGTATTTACTGTTCCCGTAGAATGTAGCATATAGACATTTTTACCAATCGTATTAAACTGTCTAATGCTTATTTGAAGTCGATGAATAACATTTGCATTCTAATTTTTAGCTATATCATTTTTCGATCATTTGTTTTATAGTATCTATGGCATCTACTGTTGATTTTCCTAAAACCTTTTTGATATCCTCCTATTTCTGGTTCCACTATTTTTTCAGTCTTTCAATTATTGTTGTTGTTATTATTTTATATTCAACATTAAGTAAACTAATATCTCTCTATATTTGGTACATAATGTTGGGATTTCTTCCTTTCATTATTAGTATAATCAATCCAGTAGTCAATTCTTTCGGTATTGTTTCTGTTTCCCATACTTTTTCCATGATCTTGAATATTTTGTGCATTGGGTTATCTCCCCCGTATTTTATTAGCTTAATCACTATTTCGTCTCCTGTTAATACATTTCACATTCGTTGGTTTTTATTCATTTTCTGGTATTGTACCATTATCAATTTTATCGTTTTCTTCATACTCACTTTCTTCTGTCGTTAATAATTTTTCTGTTCTTCTCCTTTAACATTTCTTGTAGTTTTCTATATTGTTCCTTTATATTTTGATATAATTGCACATTATTTTCATTATCATTTTCCTAGGTACATACTGCCATATTATTTTCTTTATTTTTATTATATTTGTGCTCTCGTTTCTTATTTTTCTATATTTATCATAACCATCTTGTTCCGTAGTTCGTAGCCATTTCAACCTAGCTTCTTTTGTACCAATTACTTCCTACGTTGCATTTATAATACTTTTCGTAATATCCTCTTATTGCTCATAAATCGTATTTCTTCCTTCGCTCTTTTGTAATTGCTTTTCTGTTGTTCGTCCTAAGCTCAGTTTTCAGGTTTTACACATTCCATTTTCTGCCTTTTATCTTCTTGTTCACTATATTAACCATTCTTAATTTCATTTTTATTATTACTAAACTACATCTATTTTTCGAAACTGTAAATATGTACTTCACATCAATTTTCTTTTGAAATAAGAAATATTTTTTCGCTTGTATTCTTTACTTTCCATTTAACAGTTTTTCAATTAATGTTTTGTTTTTTTCCATGTTTTTTGCTAGTGTTGTTAGTGTATTTAGAAATGTGGCAACTCTGGTTATTTACTACGTCAACAAATGAAACTGGTCAACGTTTAACAAGTAGGTACTTCAGGTATGAATCATCTTTTTCTCGTGGTTCTCTCTTCGTCCCAATTAATTGTTTTTTATAATTTCACTATTTTACAAGATGCGTTTTCGATTATTAGACATTTTATACAGGATGTGAATCGTTAGTTCCTTAAATATTTATACGGATGCTTTTGTGGTTAATTTACATGAATAACAAATTCGGGAATCTTTTTGTTAGGTTAGGTTTCAGTAAATGTTGATTGTTTATCTTTATTTAATGTTTTTAATATTTTATCATCGTCGCTAAATGACTTTGGTTAGATAAATTAGGGAATGTTTATTAATTGTGGTCGATAAAACAAAGAACGTATTTACTCGGGGAGTGGTTGGTCATTTTGATAATTAATGCCGAGATAAATTGATGTTTGATAAAAAAAATGACATGACATGAAAGGTTTTGTAAATATGCTTTGCTTTTGTGGGTGTATATAGTATCCAGTTGATTAAAATCGATTCGCTTTATTATAAAACAGAATTGAGAATATTCACAATCTGATCAATAGCTTAATTTCGCTCAATTTGAATAGTTATTCAAAGTTCATAGGTCGAACCCCGTCTTGAAGCCAAATTTTTGTAACGCGGCCTCAATCTGTGAGACGTCTTATGATTTTCAATCTGTCTATATGTGGCCACGGATAGATGAAACGACTTTAGTTCATTGCTGTATTTGGATAACTTTTACAGAACAAAAACATTAACCATATTTATCTCCGGTTCCATAACACTAAATCTTATCAACTTATCCTCTGATATCGCGTTAAAAATAGTTTAAGTTTATTTAAGTAGTGTGTGTTATTTCATTTTAATAGATTGATATTTGAAGCGCATAGAATCAAAATCCGCCAAGTCCATCTCAAGAAATTTTTGGACAGTGGAAAAAACTGTCACAAACATACAAAAAAATAGTTTCATAAATATTTAGACTTGTCTGATATTAAGATTGGGATTTGGCGCGATTTGAAACAAAAATAAGCTTAGGCTGCAAAGGGGTTGAGCTATAAAAGCTATAATAATTGTAATTTTTAATTTTTTTACACTTTACAAAAATTATTCCAAAGTATCATAAAATAAAATTTAATATTTTGTAAAAAGTAAATGAAGTCTTTATTGTTATACTAGATTATACAATATCTGTATCAATTTTCAAGTTGAGTTGAGACCTTCGGCTTCTTGGTTTTCCAAATCTAGATAAAATTTTAGCGTCTCGTGGTTTCTCCACCCTTGCCAAAATGCTTTGTTAGCAGTTTCGCATCATCCTTTATTTTTCTAGCTTTAAGGCCAACCCCCTTGTTGATGGCTTTAGTGTTTATGTGAGTCATATTAAACTTTGTTTTTGTGACAGATTTTGCTTGACAAATTTCAGTTCTATAAAAAACCTCACCCTGGACCAGAATGGATTTTTGATGGATTGAACTTGAAGTGCCACAAGTTCGGTTGTTTTTGCACTTTTTGAGATTCAAACTTCAACCGGGAGAGTGACTCCAATATGTTTTCCCAGAACTTTTTCATACTCTTCAGCATTATAAATTCGATGCGATGCAGTTAAGGATTAACTGGAACTTTATTTTTTTATATTTAGTTCATTAACAAAAATCTAACGTATGCTATATCACCCTGTATGAACATATCTTGATGTTTTGTTCGTTTACTTTCAATATTTCGACGATTTCTATTTATAAGTCAGCATTAGATTGTTACTTGCCATCAGACAAACGAACATTTTATGAAAGTAGATGATACACGAAAATTATTTCTTATTGTTTGTTTTGTAATTCTTCAACGCAAATAGATCTTTATTATTATCTCTCAACGGAACCGTCGAACGTTACGTAAATTCTATTTTGTGAAATGTTCTTCGTTGCGTTATTTTTTTTATTAACTAACTCATATAAAGATACATAGATTTAAGGAGGTCAAACATTGCAGTACATCAAATTAAATTTTTAAATAATCTTTTAAAAAAATACGTATAATAATATATTTTATAAATTTTGGGTCTTTCCTTTGATAGTAGTTTAACCTGGAAGGATCATTGGCTCACCTTCTATGGAGAGCTAATGAAATAACTCTGCTTCAGGTGTACAAATCTCTCGTTTGTTCCAAATTAGATTGTGGAAGCTTTATTTATATGTCAGCAAGCAAACCTGATTTAAAAACTTTTAATTCTGTTCAAAATACAACTATAAGGATTTGCCTTGAAGCTTTCAAATCCAGTCCTTCAGAAAGCATCTATCGTGAATCCAATGAACCTCCTCTATGGCGGAGACAACTATTTTTTTTTAGATACTTTTGACCGAGAGCGTGTGACTTGAGTTGATTTTTTGCTCACGAATGTAATTTTGTCGTTCAGCGATTTTATTCTTAATATTCGGTAGTAAGAAAAAAATTACACAATTGAATTATTGTGAAACGTCTATTAGTGCGTATCAACTTGAGACATTTATACAACAATACATTCAACTGAATTTAAAAAGTAGGAATTGACTAACGGTAACTTTCTCTTGTCGGTTTCCGTAAGCCGAAACAGCCTGTGTTAGAGATGTTTCTTGAGTAACTGTTAATCTATAAGTGTAATACATAAACTTACGAAAAACATTTCTGAATCTGAGGATACGAAAAAGGAGCACAGTTGAAGAAAAACAGTTGTTTTCCCTGTCTTGCCCCTTTCTGGTTATGTAAATTAATTTTAACAGCTTTTATAATTACCTAAAAACTTAGTCGAACAGGAGTGCTAAAAATTTAAGACTCCTTAAGTACTACGAGGGCTGTTACTTTTACATGCGTTAAAACCAACTGTCGAAGCATTTTTTCCGATTTAACAACAAATTTGCAAAAATAATATTCACATTTAAAATTAGTCATGGTACAGGTCATGGTACTACTTGAA
This sequence comes from Diorhabda sublineata, assembly GCF_026230105.1. Taxonomy (NCBI): domain Eukaryota; kingdom Metazoa; phylum Arthropoda; class Insecta; order Coleoptera; family Chrysomelidae; genus Diorhabda; species Diorhabda sublineata. Next base: position 16,808,989 of record NC_079476.1, read on the forward strand.
GCACCCAACACATAGCCCTATCCGTTCTGTGCAAACAGTACAAAAATATGTGGTTAGTTTTTAAATTTATTCACTGGACCTTATTTGAGGCTTTTCTACCTCACGTCCTTCCCCCGATTCGGTTTCCGGCAAATAATGAAATGTAGAAGGATCAGTTGAGGGTTGAGGAAGTTTGGGTCGATTGGGATAGTAAGAACGCAAAGCACTTCTCGAAAGCCAAAGGTATACTGAGTAAATGTACAGTACAGTGGGAGAGGTTTAGGTAGAAATGTCTTCATGGAAACTAACCAACCGTTGGTGAAAGGGACAAAGAGCTTGTCGTTTTGGAATGACAGGCGCCCGCCTCATCGATGTACTGGTGCCCTGAACGTGTTAACCATATCGGGTGAGAAGCGATGAATCTGTAGTACAGCCATTTATCCAGCATTTTAAAAACAAACCTACGACTTTTTCACTATAATCCAGTAATCCGAACATTCCAATAATTCGGCACCGTCCGGTTTTTAATAGTGCCGGATTAGTGAAATTATACTATATTTTGTATTTCATCAAGTTTATCTAAATCGGTTAAACAGAACCGGACTTTTCATAACAAGGTTCCCACTCCCCCTACGTCTTATTTGAAGAGATAGTCTAAAACTTGCGGAATGAAAAATGCGCAAAATTTGTTGAAGAATTTGATTATCGTATATAAAGTGCCACTTAATCAGGTAAATAAAGGGAAAAAAACAATTTTATATTTTCAAATACGCCTTCTATTAGTGGATCGACGTTTGCTCTTAGTTGCTCAGTATATTTATATAAATATAACAATATAAAAAATTACTTGTTGAGCTTGTCGAATTTGTAGATTTGAATTGTTTTTTGAAATTGAAATACGTCAAATTTAACATAACCTAACCTATCCTATAAATTTAAAAGTTTGGTTGCTGTTCATGTCCATTGGGACGATTGAATTCGTGAGATTCAGAAATTTAATTTTTATTTATACAAAAATTGTTATAATTAACAGCTCTTTTTAGTTGAATTGTCATTAGTAATACTCTCTGACCTACAAATTGGAACGTTCGAAGAAAAACTTTCTTCGATGTTGCCAAATCGGCTTTCACCAAATATTATCAAGCACACGATTTTCAAATCAACGTAACGTGAAGGAATATTTGCTATATCATTGCTCAATAATTCTGTTTTATGTTTAAATATAAAATTTCACATTTTGATCGTGATACGAGGGCCGCTACTTAAGTTTTGAAATACACAAATAAAAACAAATATTTATAATTAGATATGGCTTTATTGTTTTTCGAAGTATTCTCTATTAAGATCAATATACTTTTGGATGCGTTTGAACCCTTTGTCGTAGCGTTTTTTCCATTCCATTCAAATTTTGCGGTATCCAACGCGAACGAACAAATCATTTTGGCATTCAAAAATCATTCTCATATGAAAAAGAAAGCTGGAATTCTGCATAGTTGTAGTACATAATGCATTTTTACTAAACTTTGCTCCTTCACACCATACGAGGGTTGCTAAGTAAGTTATGTGGTTGCCAAACAAGGATTGTACGGCAGATAACCCATAAATTCGATGTTTTGATTCTTCATAAACGTTTTTGTTTGAACTGAATTGACACGAGCTTTTTTTCAGTGATTGCCAAATTTTGCGTTTGGTACAAATATCTGTAAACAACACTCGTATGACAACACGTTCTGAGTCCGTTCACCATTAAAAATGTCAAATTTTATGATAGCGATGTCAGATTTGACATATTGACATCAGTGTTGCCATATCTCAAATTTAAGTGGCAACCATCGTAAAACTATTCACATCTCCTAACTTGATTGCATATTTTATCCTCATTGAAATTGACAATGACAGACAATGTCGTTGTAACATATTATGGCAGTTCTACCATAGACATCACAGTCTACAGTTATGAAAAATGTATTTCGTATTTATTTACATTCTTTCTATTCGTAGGGTGAATTAATAAACACTGTCTCTTATGTTCTTAATCTGTTTACATACTTTACACTATTTATAATAATTCACTTGATAAGATTACTTTGTTACATCGTTCTTTTCACTACGACAATTATATTTTGAACTAACTATATTTAAACTTATTTATATACCAAAAATAGAATTCTCAAAACCTCTAGAAAGTAAAGAAACAAAACGCATAAATAAGTAGACCCTCCTAACAAATTATTCAAAAGAAACCATGTAAATAAACCGCTTGTTATAAAAAAACTTGAGATCAAACGAATTCTGCCATTTATAAAAAATATGCGCATTCGCCGAAATTTAAAAATCCATTGTAGCCGAGCAGAGCCGGCTTAATGCTTAATGTCCCTGCTACTAGGGACGAAAGGACGTACTTTCGACCGAGGGATGAAGAAAAAACAATTTTTTATTTAATTCGCTTAGTTGGAAAAATGATGAAAAATTTCAAATTCGGTATATTTCTAAAATCGTAACATTGAAAGATATAAAAAAACCAGTTATTTAGGTTTTTGTTCCAGTTATTGAGTCTTTTACGCATTAACGATCGATAATTAAAAATTGATTCAGCATTTCACGTTTTTACAATTATTTGTGTGTTTAGTAGTACATTCGTCACCTCAAACGATAATTCCTTAACGAATTTTCAAGGCCAAGGTCTTCGGTGCGAGGCAACAGCAGTATTGCTTAATTACAGACTTTTGATTTCACTTTATAAATAATCATTAGGTTAGTTGTGTAATCAAGTGTTGAATGTAGAACGTAGGTAGTAAATTTTAGAAATTTTTTCTAAAAAAGAACTAGATTTAGATTTATTTATTGGCGGTATCAAATAGTAGCTTTTTCGAACACCAATTTTGTAAATCAGATGAAGTCTTACTAGAAAAACACTCCAGGACTACGACAATCCAAAAGTTTCCTAACCATATCCTCTACGAAGTCTGAGAAACTTCTTAAGACGTCCAGAAACGACTTTAAACTTGATGCCGGGCTTCTAATAAATCAAAAATCACGTTAAACGATAGGCATGGCAGAGGACGACAACTGCAGACTCTAGCAAGCCATACAAACAGCAGAAATCTGCTCTGCGATTGTCCTATTCATTTCAGAAAAAAAGGATTAGATTCCTCAAGGAGTAGTGAGAGCAGTATACATATTTGCGGACAGAACAATAAGATGCAGAGTCATGTACAAAATATCTTCTAGATATGGGAGCAGAGCGACCTGGAAGCCAAAACATCTACTCAAACAATCTATATCCATTGTAGCGGAATAGTGGTAGTAGCACCTAGCTTTCCATCGTAAGATTAAAAACTAGATAACTCAGATATATTAGAAACATGTTTTTAATTCGATTTTTATAGTTGAATTAAAGTAAAAAGTAATGATACATTCTTATTAATTGATTTATTAATTAATCCTTATGACTAACTTTGCCTACTGGCAAATTATACTACTCATATCTCCACATATTTTCCATTATAATTCAACAAAACCATTGCTTGCGAATTGAAATAAAAATCAATCAAATCAAAAGGCATTGCTAAATTACTAAAGAAATAAATGGTTTAATTCATGTCAAAAAGTTTATTATTCTTCTCTTATTTCCATATACTTTTCAGAACGTATGATCCATGTCGAAAGCCAAAATGTTAGTAAACCTTTTATCCCTTACTCGGGGCTCTATTTTGCGAACAAAAAATAGTGCAGCTGGTCCAGATCAGTGCTAAATGGTAGATGTTCACTGTCTGTGAAGCCACATTTGTGAGCAGTAGCCTTGGAAAGAGAAGCAGTGTGGAATGGAGCAACTGCACGTCTCTGCTGATTTTATCGCGCCTTTTTTTTTGATAATTTTTTGACGTAACTGCCCCATTAAGTCAGAGTAATATGCCGCCTTCACGGCTGTATTTGATTCCTTGAAGTCGATCAAAAGGATACCCTCGCTGTTCCAAAATATTGTAGCCATCACTTTTTACTGCTTTCGAGACATTTGATTTTTTGGTGTGGGCTCTTCTTTACCATAGCGTCATCACCCGTTACAACTGATCGAATTAGACTTTTTGATCCTAACGGCAAAGCTCTAAAAATCGTTCACAACATTTAACTCGACACTGATATTGAATTGCGCTGAGAATTTGAGGAACCCACTTCGCACTATTTTTTGTCATATTTAAATGCTTTTGTATGGGTCATCTTCTAATGATTCTTGTCTCCATCGAAACAACCAAGACCAGTTGTTGAAAATTATGGAAACAATTCACTGTAAACAGTCTCGTTCTGTTTTTGATTTGTGTTCGGAGATATTTTTCAAAACAACTTGACTGATTGGTCGTTCGAGCTCTACTATAATAAAATAGATGGAAACAGCAAGTCGAAACTTTTATAAAAGTTTTTGTCATGCCAAGAACTCATGCACCACACTACGTATTTCCCAATAGAATAATTGATTCACGGTCATCCAGGCTGTCAAAAATAAACAGATTACGATTTGCTACACAGTAATAGTTTAGATGTCTACATGAATATCACTTTTCGACATAATCACTACTTAGATATTTATGACAACTGCTCCTTCAACTGTCTCAACAATTCCTGTTTTACTTCAACTTTATGCAGCCTGTTATTACCATCCAGATGACATCTTCAATCAACATATTCTGTCATTTATATTGGATAACTTGTCAAAGTAGCACAATAATGATTTACGTAATCAATCGAGATAACATTAATACCAGGGTGTGGTTGCCATTGCTTTTCATTCAGATAATCTAACTTCTTAAATTTCTTTATTGATGTTTCCACTAAATAGTTACTTATTTGCTCGTGGAAACGAAATGACGAAGACAGGTTTTGTTCTTTGAAATGTTGTGATCAGTTAAATGCTGAACAGTGTCCGGGACAAAGAAATGTTAAGTGTTGAGTGGGACTAAGGAATAAATCAAGTTGACAATTAAAAATGAAAAGAATTTGTTGAAGATTTCGATTATCGTATATAAAATTTCATTTAATTGGGTAAAATTCATATTTTTCAATATTCTCTCTAGTGGTGAACCTAAAACTTTGAAAATAATTTCCACGTGTTTCTCAGTGCCACTTTCTTATATTTTTTCCCTGAAGCTGAAATATAATATGATCCTGGGATATGCCCACATGGTACATGAAATATATCTATAATATTCTGAAGAATTAAAAAAAAAAATAATGTACAATGTGATTGAATTTGAAATAAGAAAGTTAGTATTAATGTTCGATTTGTCTTTTCGAAACTCAAAACCTCTTAGGGGGATGCGCCACGAGTCCATTGAAGCCATTAAAAATAATTCGCTTCAGGGACTGAAGGCATCCGAGACGCGGCGTGCAACAAGTGTATGGCTATTTTTTTCTTGTAGAATGTGATCAGATAATAAACCCATATGTGTCTTTTGGAAGTTCATCGGACAAGAGATAATTCATAGTTCGTAGGTGTGGGCAGCCGTGAAGCCGTTGAGCACATAGGCCTTCAGATAGGCCCGTCGTGCCACACTTGACGTCACCAAAGTCCGATGTCCTTTGAGAAGCCCATCAGGCGCTTTTGCTTGAACCCTTTGATGTCGTTAGACAGGTTGTGGGGTTTGCGAAGGCGTTTAAACCGCGCTCGTGTGAGTCCAGTGCACTCACAGATAACGTGGTCTGCAGTTTCGTCCTCCTCCATGCACCAGCGGCACTACGGATCATCCGTTATGCCCATGGTTTAAAGGTGACGTTTTAGATGGTAGTGTCCGGTTAGAAGTCCGGTCACTAGTCTGATTTCGCGCCTATTTAACTGGAGAAGTTTTTGGTGAGAGACGAGCGGGGGTCCATCTATATGGGCCTTTGTTTGTCTCCATCCATCTCTGCCGAGCCCGCCTTGCGAGAAGGCTGTTGAGGGACGTGATGACAGCTCTTTTGGCCACACCAAGGATGGGTTCTGGGCCCATTGGGGGGTTCGCAGGTCCCAGTCTAGCGAGTGATCCGCCTCGTTGATGCCTAGCGGACAACAGATGGTTCGTTGATAGCTGGTAGTAGAGTTGGCAAGCAGCGCACTTACCTGAAAATAACTGTTCTTCCAAGAGATAAGTGCAATGGAATGTCACTGTAAGTTAGTGGAAACCCTTGGGGCGGTTTGCATTGTATTCAGCGCCTCCTACATCGTTGGCAGCGTATGACGAGTCTGTAGGCCCAGGTTTGTCATGTCAACTTTGCGTGTACTGTGTTATCATTCTTTTACATTCTTGAGGCCATATTATTTCGTATGCGAATAAAATAGTTTTAAAATATTTTAGTGTTATTGCCAAGTTTTCTAACCAAATATTGCTATGACTTTTGTCTCTACTCCAAAGAAACCCAAAGATTACGCTTCGCCTAGTACTACTTTATTTCAACCTGTTTTTTCTTTTGTGATTTCATGACTGTTCTCAACACTCTTAAAGACGATCATTTTCTTGTCTTGCATCTTCGGTATACAGTTCCCATTGTAACAATTGCTCATTTGTTTATATATTTTCATCATTCATTCTTCTTTCTAGTTTCGTAAGATCTGACATACAAAGAACGTCCCAGGGGTGTGCTAAGTCAAATAGATACTAGGAAATGGAAGGCGGAAAACTCCATGAAACCTTTTTACCGTTTACTCATCAAAGCCTACTTTTACAATAATAAAATCCTTCAATCATTAACATTATCATATCTAACGATCGGTTTCAATTGTTTATTGTCTCGGCGTCCAAAATAGGCAACACACGACTTGACGCTCGTTTTTTTACAGCTGTCTATATAAAAAATTTAAAAGATAAAATGGTAAAAGAGGTTGAACGTAATGAAGGTCCCAAATGTTCTTTATATATATATATATATATATATATATATATATATATATATATATATATATATATATATATATATATATATATATATATGTATGTTTGTGTGTATTTCCGTAATGTTGTACGGGTATTGTTTAAAGATAAATGATTACCAGCGAATCTACTAAACCTTGGACCACTAATGACAATGACCTGAGATGATCGTCAAACGGTTAAAAGGGTGTATCATTGAATCAAAAAAGGACCTACTGTTCACCGTTCATGTATTAATGGATTCAGTTTGGAAATTTAATTTCTATTCACGTTTACTTAAATAATTTAGTTAGAATTTGTCCGTCATAGTATAAGGCAATTAGGGTGATCGTTAAAAATCTTCAGCGTTGCCCCCTAAAAAGCTTATTTTTTGATGAAAAAACATTAGGAATTTGATGGCGCTCGTTTTATGAGATTGTATTAATAAAATATAACAAAATAAGGTAAATAAAGGGAAGATAAAAGGCATAAAGGATAGCAACGGAAAAGTTACGGAAGATGAACACCAGTACAAAATGACATGGACGCAATATTTTAAGGAAATACTTACAGATAAAGAAGTACTCCAAGATGAAGAATATCAACAAATAGAAGATCTAGAAAATGCAACCGAAAATACGGATGAACCAACAAGAGAGGAAATCTATGAAATAATCAATAAAAGCCGCAATGGAAAAGCACCTGGATTAGATGGCATTAATATGGAGCTAATAAAATATGGAGGCTTTGACCTCCAATATCGGCTATATGAATTGATCAAAAAGATATGGATCGAAGAAAAAATGCCTGAGGATTGGGAAACTGGTGAAATTATTACTATACACAAAAAAGGGGATCAACAGATATGTAAGAATTACAGAGGACTCACGCTGCTAAACACCGCATACAAAATACTGTCAACACTCATACAAAAAAGAATTTCAAAACAAACCAAAACCATAATTGGACAGTACCAAACCGGGTTTACATCTGGAAAATCTACAATAGATGCTATCCATACGGTCAAGCAGATAATGGAGAAAGCGTATGAGTATAAAATGGAAGTGGAAATACTCTTCATAGATTTTGAACAAGCGTTTGATTCGATAAAAGGAAGTAAGCTCATGTCGGCACTAAAAGAACTGGGAATACACCCCAAACTAAGAAAACTAATACAGTGTACAATGAAGAAAACAACAGTCACAGTAAGGACACAAGTGGGGAACACAGAAGAATTTGAAATAAATCAGGGTGTAAGACAGGGGGATGCTTTATCAACGACGCTGTTCAATTTGGCACTGGAATATGTGATGCGTAAAATAGACAAGAGAACAATAAAAACTAGAAGTGGACAAATAGTAGCATATGCAGACGACATAGCACTTATCACAAGAAGTCGAAACACAATGGAAGAAATGCTAAAGGAAAGAGTACTAGAAGGAAGTAAAATGGGTCTCAAAATAAATGAAAAGAAAACAAAAATAATGAGGCTAGATAAACGTATTATAGGAGGTAAACAGAAAATAAAAATTGGAAATTTTGATTTTGAGGAAGTAAATACATTCAAGTACTTAGGAACAACCTTAAGTAGTGACGGAAATAAAGAGGCAGAAGTCAAAGAAAAAATAACAGCAGCTAACAGGGCATATTACGCTAACAAAAAAATACTGTAAAACAAAATACTAGGAGAAAGTACAAAAATGAGAATATATAAAACAGTTATTAGACCGGTCATGATGTATGCTGCAGAAACTATGACTATGACAAAAAAGCAAGAAGAAGACTTAAGAATTGTTGAGAGAAAAATATTAAGAACAATATTAGGACCAGTAAAACTAACAGAAAATGAGTACCGAAGAAGAATGAACTATGAAATAGCACAAGAAATTAAAGAGGACATAGTAAGAAAAATTAAAGAACAAAGAGCAAGATGGCTGGGACATGTATGGAGAGCAGGAGAGGAAACAGTAGCGTACTCAATATTAGATTGGACCCCTGGAAGTGCTAGAAGAAGAGGAAGACCAAGGTCTACATGGTGGCAAGAGGTAAAAGACGACCTTAAGAGAATTGGGATGTGGAACTGGCAAGAAAAAACGAAAGATAGACGAGCCTGGCAGGATATGTGCCACAAGATATACACAGAAGAGAATGGGGACTGATCTACCCCGAAACAAAGAAAAAAAAAGATCTAGAAAGCTCGTAAGAGCGGCGTTACCCCATCTGGGGTGTTTAGCCACCATATATATATATATATATATATATATATATATATATATATATATATATATATATATATATAACCATGAAAACGTGCTGTTTCTCGAAGATATCCCAGACGCAAAAATTCCCGAAAATTTACGTCCAAGTCCGAAACCTTCAAGAATAAGTTTGTGTGAATAAGAATGTGTGAACCTGGTAGTTTTTTCTTTTACTTCTTTGAAGAGCCACGCAACAAGGGTCGGCATTTGGTTTATTGCATGGCGGAAAATCGCAGACTAAATTATTTGCAATAAGTAATATTTTACTTTTACCACAAATGTTCCACCATCGCAAATCTAACTCGATATTGTGTATTAAAAGTAAAAGATATTCTCAAGGTCGTAACATGAAATGCTTCCATTAGAGATTGCGCACCCTGTATCGTTCTTTGTCGTCAAGAATAATTCATCTTATTAAAAAAAAAATAAAAACAAAATGGTAACCATTTTCATCTCATTTCATGCAGCACTTTCAATTGAGTGATCTCCCTCGATTGTTAGATTTCTGTAAATAGTTTTTAATAAAGATTCATGAGGATGAAAACTTATATTGTGTGTAGAAGCAAAGCTTAGCAAAAATGGATTGTGTAATCGAGAGGATGGATTCTTAGATTTTCTGTTTCGAGGTGTCAACTACTACAACTATGCAGAATTTCAACTTTCTCATCTCAGATATAACCGGAAGTTCCGTTTTCAGGACAACATGCGAGGATATATTGAAAAATGCTTAGCCTACTATAAAACCAAACAAAATTTCAATGTAAAAATATTTTAGTACCCAACATATTCTCTTCTTTATTACAGAGAACCTGCAACGTCCCTAGACCTTTAAAAAAAAATATTTCTTCTTGCTCTGCAAACCAGACCTCCACAGCTTTTATTACCTCCTCGTTGGAAGAAAATTCACGACCTTTTAAACTTTTTTTCTATTGAGGAAAGAGATGATAGTCGGACGGAGCCAAATCTGGTGAATAAGGGGGGTGTTCTAGTAATTCAAACTCTAAATCACGAATTTTTTACATGGCAACATGAGATTTGTGTGCAGGTACGTTATCCTGCAAAAACAAAACACCTTTGGATAGCTTCCCGCGTCTTTTCTCTTTAATTTTTTCCCGTAGAGTGGTCAGTAATGTCGAATAATAATCTACTGTTCTACCCTTATCCAAAAAATCAATCATGATTACTCCATGGCAATCCCAAAAACTGAAGCAAGAACTTTTCCCATCGATTTTTGGACACGAAACTTCTTAAGTCTTGGAGAACCAGAGTGTCGCCATTCCATCGATTGTTGCTTTGTTTCTGAATCATAGAAATGTACCCAAGTCTCATCCATAGTAATAATTCGATTTAAGAAGTCTACATCGTTTTCAAATCGAGCACAGATTGAACGCGATGCTTCTACCCTTGCACGCTTTTGGTCAACATTCAAACATTTGGAGATCCATTTGGCAGCATTTTTTATCATGTCCAAATTGACGTGAACTCAGATATCTGTTTTGGCCCAATTCGACGGTATGATAATAAAATCATGTCATGAACTGCATCGATATTTTCGGGGACTGACACAGAAACTGGTGTTCGGTGGACTCTGGTTTACTTTTTTGACGTCAAACTTCACACTGACACTTCTAATAAGTTATTGTTTGTTGTTATGGTAACGCAATATTTTGTTTATGCATGGAACTGGTCTAGGCTAACTAGATATCAATACATACTCGTCGTATTTGAAATTAGCGTCTTCTAAAACCTATAGATTCGTAATTTCAGATTAGTAACATAACTGTATCCGCCATTACCCTGTATAGTTAATTTATTTCCTCTGATTATTTAATTCTGCAGTAGAATCATTATGTCATGATAAGTAATAAATAGAGAGTAAATAGATAACTATAACTTTTAATAATTTATTCGTCTCACAAACATTTTCTTTATGTTCTAAATACTCAGTTAATTATTATTGTAAAATAACGTGCCTTTGAATAAATTCACATGACCTTATACACAACAATTTTACGCAAGAAATCCAACGAGAAATAATTTTAATCAATTATAAAACAAGCAGCGGTCCCAGAAATGGTAAATGTACCAATACCAACGCCAGTTTTTCTAGTCGTTGACCCTTATAATTAAAAATAATGTTTTTTCCGTTAAGAGAAATAAAAAAAATCGGAAGTTGATTTTAAAATGATATTGAGGATTAATACAAGGACTGCTACTTAAGTTTTAAGAGATGGCAACACTGATGTGAATATGTCAAATCTGTCATCGTCATCATAAAGTTTGACATAATGTTAAACGCACTCAGAATTGTCATATTTCAATGGTTGACAGATCCTTTCATCTGTCAATTTAGGTGTCAAAAAGATTTAGCACAACACAGCAGAGTACATAATTTGAATAATGACAACATTGGACTATATGATTTTTATAAATGTTTATTGTACTTGTAATAATTATAATGTGTTTACTTATTACCAGGATGGTTCAAATATGATGGAGAGTTTTGCTATGAAAAACTTTATTATTAAGTTGATTTTTCTGTAGTTTTTCTAAATAGTCACACTCAACACACTTTTACCACTTCCCTGGAAACTTTCGAATGCCTTTTTCGTTCAAATCTCTCAAATTGTCTCTGTAACCGTGAGGACTATACCTCCACACTGCTTTCGAATCGTCAGTCCGCAAAGTGCCTCTTTTAATTGACCAAATAAATAACAGTCGCTTGACGACAAATCTAGATTAGGAGTGTGTTCCAGTGTTTTCCAACCCAATATCGCGTCGTTTTGATTTATAGGCAGGTTTCACCGTTGTTTTTAGTAGTTTCCTAAAATACTGCGTGTTCCCAGTACGCTGTTCGATGAGAAAGTCAATCGCAATTACTTCTCTTATGTCCCAAAACACGGTACACAACACCATCCCCGCTGACAGTGTAACCCACAAAACATACCCAATAAGAAGTTCAACTGGCATGTAAATTTCGGCAACACAAATTTAGTTCTATCACTTAACAATCATGGCGCTAGTGTAATAAAAATGTGTTATTACTGCCAATGTCAATTGTCAATTTCCCAAACGCTTTCCCGATCTTTAGAACACACATTGGAGGAAGAATTTTCAAATTCTATTGCTACAGAGAGAATTAGTAGTTTTGACATCGGAATACAATAGCCAAAAGTTTGGAGAATAACAACAGTTAATGAAATACAATGAAGAAGATTTGTGAAACTTTCGCTCGAGCAAAAAATTTAAATTTTAAAACATTGGTATTACATACTTTGTTAACTAAAATATGTAAAATTAAAAAACACAAGGCAAATGGAAATATATTCGTTTCTTTTTTGCCTTCAATATAATGTCCAGCCAACGAACCGAGTTATAGAGACTATGTAAAAGTTTTAGAAGAAAGGAATCTAACCTTATTGGGTTTTGCAAACGTTTAAATTTGAAAGAAGCAATTTAAGCCGTGGAGTGAGTGGAACTCTGGTTATTATTAGCTTCCCGTAGTAGTCCTTATTACAAATTTGTGCGTGATAAGTACGTGAACATCCCGGGCGAAACGCGTCCAGGTATTATTATTGGTCCAAATCAGTGGTACCATAATATACCACAAATAAAAAGCCGAGTGGGGGTAGGTTAGGCGGGACGAGCGCCGCATCGCTGCAGAAGCCGTTATATGATTTGGAGTACAGGGACGGAATCGTATTATCATACTGCAGTGACATATATATTTTGCCTGCGTAATTTTCTTAAACATCTTTCACACGGAGAAAGATGATGAAGTTGTTGACATTAATTGCCATAATAATTTTCATTTTAACGCCAATGAAAAAAATATATTGTAAATATTTATAAAAATGAAATGCAAGAAAATGATGACAAGACTGTTGACGTTATTTTCAAAACGTCAAATATTTCGGGAGCATCTTCTTCAAATGTCTACTGAATTCTTCGTGAGTAAAGAGCTAATCATTCAGTGGCCGGTCCAAAAAAGTATCCATAAAGAGAAAAAATTAACAATTCAATTGATGATGTCGAAAGGACCGCCATCTAAAGAATTGTGCCCAATTTTTTCTTTCAATTACATTTAGTGGATAAAGTTCTGAGAGTTGTTAACGAAGTTGTTGCCGGATTTCAAAAGATCAACATTCCATAATTTATTGAAAGGAATGGAATTTCAAAAGAAAACATGGGTAAACGCTGAACATACAAAGGATAAAGTTTGGGTGGACTCTTCCATACAATCCAAAAGGCAAACATTCTCAGTGTTAGCAATAAATCATCGAAAAAAATCCAAAAAATTTTTATTTGATAAATATGCTTTCAAAAACAATATATTTCCTCTGTTCTCTGTAAAATTCAAGATAATTTAAAAATGAGTAGAGTTGCGCATTTCCCATTCTACAGGGTGCGGCAGTATAACTTCCTTTTTTCAAAAGTTAATAAAACTTATTGTATGAATCAGAAAATTTTTATTCGTTTTTTATAATACAGGCACATACATAAAGTTTTGTTTTACTGAGTTTTGAAGATCAAATCAGTTAGGTGACGTCCCCCATTCTCCATACACTGAGTAAACCGATTTCTAGCGTTTGTCATGACTCTTGCCAGCATAGCAGGCGTTATGTTGGCAATTTCTTCCTGGATGTTCGTCTTCAAATCTTGTAGGGTCCTTGGACGGTTCACATACACACGGGATTTCAAAAAACCCCATAGGAAATAATCACAAGGGGTCAAATCGGGAGAGCGGGCTGGCCACTCCAAATCGCCCCTAATTGAGATAAGGCGCTCTGGGAAGTGTTCCCTCAAAACAGCCATCGATGTTCTTGAAGTGTGTGCCGTTGCTCCGTCTTGTTGGAACCAAGTGTCCCCTAAGTCCAACTCATCTAGCCGTGGGAAAAAAAATTCCTGTAACATGTTTACATACCGGTGCGAATTCACTGTCACTGTGACTTCATTTTCCTCAAAGAACCAGGGACCAATAATTCCACGTGAGTAAATTGCACACCACACTGTGACTTTAGGTGAATGCAAAGGCCGTTGATGCAATTGTCGAGGATTGGTATCAGCCCAGTAGCGCATGTTTTGTTTGTTTACGGATCCACACAAATGAAAATGGGCTTCATCACTAAAAAAAACAATAGCGTCCTCAGGAACGACTTCCAGAAAAACCTCACACGCGTTCCTCCGAGAATTGAAGTCACGTTCAGAAAGTTCCTGCACAATTGCCATCTTGTATGGATGAAAATGAAGATCATCATGAAGTATTCTCCTCACAGAACGATCGGAAAGTCCAAGGGCAGACGCATGTTTGCGCGCAGAACGCCGTGGTGATCGCAACACTGAAGTTCTAACTAACTCAATGTTCTCCGGTGATCTAATGGGCCGAGGGACTCCAGTTCTTCGTCTTGTCACACTTGCAGTTTGTCTGAACGTAGTGACCCACGTAACAATTGATTTCCGGTCCGGGACAGGGGCCAAGGGGGCTAAATTAAAGCGATTCCGAAAGGCGCGCTGGGTTGCGATCACAGAACATCCGCTCGAAAAGTAAACCTCAACGGCAAACGCACGCTCCTCACTGTTCCAACGCATGATGGCGACTGAACTGTGCCGGGACAAAACTTTATAGTCCCCCCTCTCGAACGAGACCACTAGCACTCCGTTACGACATCTACCGACTAAATGGCGAACTTTTTAAAAAAGGAAGTTATGCTGCCGCACCCTGTATCAGACGGTATAAAATCTTACGACTTCTACTAGGTCCACATCCACGACCGACGCCAAATATAAAACCCATTATATTTCACTCTATATTTCGAAAAAGTTTTTTGGAATTAAATAAAAATTGTCGACGAAATATGATGTCATAAAAAATTAATAATATGCGACCTTTTTACAATTCCACGGAGAACTGAATCTACATTTCTCACGAATAAATTTTCATACAATTGTGTTTGTCCTTCCCAAGATCTCGACAAATAAAGAACATGAAATACCTTGAATTGATCTGTCAGGTATTCAATCAATTAACAGATGCGCATTAACATTAACTCGAATACGTAAAACTCTTGGTACTCTTTTCCGGAAGCGGAATAAACTAACTATATAACTCATTCACGCTGGATTTGGTATATGCGCATACGAAAATCATAGTTAAATTGTATATTAATGGAAAATTGGGGTCGCTGATGACAAATTCGACCTCAAATTTACAAAAACTTACCCTTCCCACCCCAACAACCATCCCCTTGTATGAAATAGCCCGTACTTCATCAATATAGTCACATATTACTTCCAAGGTTTTCGGAGTTACGATACACAGATACACTTAAAAGAGTTAGAAATTGACAAATAATACAGACGGCGTATAGGAAAATGAGAAATAAAACAAATCGAGACAAATATGGAAATAGTAAGGAACGAAGATAGAGAAACAAATATAATAGAACAGACAAAAGAAAGAAGACGTAAAGAAAGAAAAGGCAAAGACAATTGGCGAAGATACGCTGAAAAGAATAAGAAATTGAAAAATTTATATATCGTGAATAAGAATATGGTTTAAGAGAAAATAGTAAGACACGAAAAAATTTACGAGGTAAGAAAAATGTAATTAGCAAGAAATACTACATTCATTTACAATAATATGTCCAACACGTTCCTTTTATATCTTTAGGGTGTCCGCTACAAGTTTCATTTTACGGTTATATGCCTTCAATTTGCGGATCTTTTTTTTTTTTTTTCGTCAGCCTCTTTTAGACCACTGTGTACATCATCCTCGGCGCTTATTTCGCCTCGTTTAAACTCAGTAAACCAATTTTCAACTGTCCATTTTCCTAGGACAAGGTCTGAATGAAGTTCATCAAGCCAATATTTCGCTTCAATATATTTTCAAACTGACCAAAGGGGCTTAATCCAAAATACTATAATTCAAAAACCAATAGTATGATTGCTGTCAAATTTGTACGCGTGTCTTTTGAAGGTTAAGGCTAATATGCGCGTATTTTTACAGATTGAAATTATTCTGCCACCAACTTGCAATTACGACTTGTTTTATTAGAAATTTCTGTTACTAGTTTTTATTATTGTGAAAAATTTTTTTTATTTTTGATTACAGTTTCCAATGACGATTCTACCACCATACGACACAGCTAGAAAGAAAGAACCGTCTGCAACATTTAACACGGAGAGAGAAACATGTCTGAAATACTTCGAGAGATGGAGCGAAACAGATCAAGTGGAGTTCGTAGAAAATCTCTTAGCCAGAATGTGTCATTACCAACACGGTCACATCAACTCCTATCTCAAACCGATGCTGCAACGGGATTTTATTTCCTTATTGCCAAGTAAGTGACACTTTAAGTCCAATTTGTATATATATATAATTAAATCTGGCAGACATTTAGTTGAAATGTTAAATGTTAAAATTAGTATTATAATAGACACTAATGTCGCCTCAATAATCCGTATTCTGGCTAATCCTACACCTATATAATCCGAATTGTCGGCTGTCCCTGCTGCTGGCGTTAGGTATTGTCTCTAATAACAAAGTGAAATCGCCGGTCACTTGTTTTTGGACGTTATAAAAATGCTACCTACGCCGAAAAGCAAACACCAAACTTTAACCATAGCTGAAAAGTGTGCCATATTGGACAGTTTGAAAGAAGGAATGTTTGGAACTTCTTTTTACCTATACTGAACCTGCCCCCTCTTCACCTTTATAGTGAACAAAGAGGCATTTAGCGATGCTCAGACAGAAAATTTGAAGCCAATAAATCTGACCTAAGAATTCTAGAACTGATGAAGCTAGAAAGCAACGACGAACCAATGGACCAAAAGCACAACTTGATGGACAAAGATATCCCATTCGAAGTGTTAATTAATGACCGCCAATCATTGGTCTTCCGCAGACAGATTTTTCAAGAAGAATTGCTAGCAAAAAAATGTTCTCAGGAGTATTTGGAAATAAAACTATCTAAAAAGCACATTCACATTCTCTAAGATAGCCTAGTGTGGGAACGTAAACAAACTCTAAAATCACTAGTTAACAAAAGCTTAGTAACCAGACTATACCAAGCAATGAGGAAGCAGACAGTCTCGCCAAAAAATGAATAAAAAACTGAATGGATAGTTAAATTAACAGATACAAAAACGGTGCAGGCTTAAGACAATTCAAAAAATTCATAGCTAAGAAGTCTGAAGAACTTCTCGTGGTACCAGAAACGACATCAAACTGGTGGTCGATCTTCTGACAGGCTAATGCCCCGTTAAACACCTTAAGACGATAAGCATGACAAAGGACGACAACTGCAGATTCTTCGAGAAGTCTATGGAAACAGCAGAGTATCTATTCTGTGAATGTCATGCCCATTTTACTAAAAGGCTTGAGTACCTTGAAGGAGTAGGGACACCTAGGGAAGTAGGACACAAGAACTTCAAAAAAACCCGCAACCAAGCATGGTCATTGCCGCTGCTGCTGCTAAAACCTATTGCAAACTATATTAATTAAATATTTTTTTTGGTCGTGTGTCCCCGGGAACGTAGGCCCATAGGCTCGGGTCTGAAAACAACCGAAGTACCAAAAAAAAATCAAGAATAGCTATTACTACCCCTACCCATACGATAAAATTGATTACCCCACGGCCGTCATTTTGACTTAAATCAGATTGGCAATCTAAGAGAACAGCTGATCTACGGCAAAATGATGGCAGTGGGGTAAACAATCGATTTTATCGTATGTACCCGGGTTAGCTTTTCTTGGTTTGTTCTGCTAGTTCGATTGTTCTATACTATTTTTTTTTTTTTGATTTGTGGTATTAAGAGGACTTATAGATGGTTTTTAGATCTTTTTCAGTGGAATTAATTCAGAGTAAATTAAATATTTTTGCAATTGGATAAAGTCTTCAAGTAAACTTTCAAGTAATTCTCAAAATTTAGATAACTTAGTTTTTTTGGAAATTAATTTCCACTGTTGTGTTCTTTAAAGCTTTCAGGCCCACAAACATGAACTCCGGATGAGAAAACAAAGCGATATATTTCGGCCAACCATATCGATCCTCATGCCTGAGGAGAGTATAACAGAATTAAAATGGCGCTCTAGAGAGTATTAAATTTTTCTAAAACCTATAGCAAACTGTAGATTAATTGAATATTCTATTTTTTTTGGCCGTGTGCCCCTGGGGACTTGGTCTGAAAACAACCGAACTAACGGAAAAAATCAAGATAAGCTAATACTACCTGTACCCATACGATAAAATTGATTCTTCACCCCACGGCCGTCATTTTGACGTAAATCAGATTGGCAATCTAAGAAAACAGCTGATCTACGGCAAAATGATGGCCGTGGGGTAAACAATCGATTTTCTCGTATGTACCCAGGTTAGCTTTTCTTGGTTTTTTATGCTAGTTCGATTGTTTTATAATTTTTTTCATTTATGATGTTTCGAGGACTTATATACAGTTTGAGTAAAATTCGTTTAGCGTAAACTGAATATTTTTGCAGTTTTGTAGACAGTCTTAAGTTTATCAAATATGATAACCCAATGGCAGCTGCAAGGTGCAAGCCCAAATTTAAAGCTTAAGTTGGGAGTTAATCACTTTTCATTAGATGAAAAGAGCTTTAGTCAAAATCCTGTTCATTTACCTCAAGTTTATACTTGCTTTTTAGACTATATTGTAATATAATGATAAGATATAAAATTCTATAAATCATTTCACAAACCACACCAAAAGTGTTTGTTTACCCCACGGTGGCCATTTTTAAATGGACAAATAGTGGTATATAGGTTATGTTTTGTACATGTGAACAATTGTTATTTTGACGTGTTGTATTTTTGATGGAAGTTATTAGTAAAAACGATTCTAGAATGGTTTTATGGAATTCGATTCTTGTAGCTCTATGCCATTCTACTAAGAGTCAAATTCCAGAATGCAATTCTAGAATCGTGACAGTAAAGAACTCTAAATAATAATAATAATATATTGAATTGTAGATTTGTTTGATTTCAGAGAAAGGCTTGGATCATGTGGCAGAGAACATTCTGTCATATTTAGATGCAGATAGCCTGAGAAATGCGGAATTAGTTTGTAAGGAATGGTTCAGAGTGATCTCGGAAGGTATGTTATGGAAGAAGCTCATCGAAAGAAAAGTTAGAACAGACTCTTTGTGGAGGGGGTTGGCCGAAAGGCGAATGTGGTAAATATAATTTGTTCATTTAAGTTCGTTGATCGTTTTCTAAGTTAATTCTTTTAAATCCCTCCACAATAAAGTATGAAAAAAAATTATGTGCAATCGACCTAGGACTTTATCGTCATTTATTTTATTTTACATTTTATCGGTGAATAAAGATGGAATAAAAATTATTGTTGTTATTCATACACATGTATGTTTACAATTATTTGTCGAATGTTCCGTTCGGTTCAACGACATAAATAAGGAGCGTTGTACTGCAAAAAGGATGTAGAATATACACTCGATCAAATTGATCTTTACTTTGACGTCAATAATAATAAACACGAATTTCACTTAATCTATCTTTTTCTAGTGATTATATACTAAGTAATTTCCCCTTGTATAATTACATAGTTAGAATGGGACGCAAATAACTTAACTTACAATATTGAATAAAAAATTTCTTCTTGGAATGTACTATTACTATAACATCACTCAATAGGTCGTGTGATTGATACACAGATGGCGCTGCAATTGTCAAATCCATATGGCGTTTATGAAGTACCAACCATTTAAGTGAAGTTTCTTCTGTTATTTCCCAAAAAATGGATTCAAAACAATTTCGTGTCTCAATTTATCATTGCTTCTTGATGACAAAAGAAAAAATAGTGAACAAAAGTATTATCCGGACTCTGCTCCATAGAAAAGAACCATAGTTTGATGAGGTTAAACGCAGTCGTACAGACACTGATGATGGTGACAGTTCTGGTCGTCCAATTGGAGTGATTGCTCCAGAAAACATCAAAAAAGTCCACCAATTGTTTATATCTAATCGTAAATCCTACTTTTTTCACATGAATTGCTAAAATCTCCTTGATGTATCAATCAGCCGTTAAACCTCTATTTCCGTGAACCTCAGATAATGTATTCAAACCAGAAATCTGCAAATATCTCTCTTGGTCTTCGGTACACTTTCCTTCTTCGGTTGCTACCATGGAAGGTCACATCTGAGAACAGAACAGATCCCCCATTGCCTCAACGTCCAATTCAGATGATCCTGTGCTTGCCGATGAGTTTTGGATCAATCGCAGGGTTCTAGAGGTCAGGTTATTTTCCTGTAGTCTCCATCTTACTGACCACTGACTAATAGTCGTTTCTCGCACTTTAAGGAGCTGTATTTGCACTTGAACGACATTAAGATGACGATGTTGTCGACACAATAAAGCGGTCATCACTAGCGGTTATAAATCGCCTTGTACCTTTTCCAGGTTGCCTCTGAAAGGATCTAGCTTACTCATAACGCTGGTACATTCTTCAACCGCTGCGCGGGTCATATCCATCCGTCTAGCAACAGCTCGCTGACCAAGACCATTTGCCATTAAAGCAATAACTTAGGCGGTTTTTTTGGTGTAGTATGCATTAAACTAAAAAACGAATAATATGCAAATTTCTGTTAAAAACGCAATAATTTTCATATTTGAAAAATTTTTTATTTTCGTTACAATCACTACATAAACACGTTTCATTTGTTTACCGTTTACTACGCATATAAACGATAAGCCTTGATGATAAATTTTACTCACGTTAAAGCATATTAATTTGTCTTTCTTTTTTTAATCAGATGAATAATTTGAAAAATATAAATAGTTAAAGTTAAAAGTTTACAGCGGGCCGATTTCTATGCACGCAAGTTTATAAATGATATCCTTATTTTTTAACGCGTCATATACCATACTAACCACACTGTTAACTACCACTGAACCAAAACTCACAATTACATTGTCTGGTCCTTCGAGCCGGATATAAAGCTACGACAGACTTGAAGTACCAAAAATGGATCTTGAAAATTCTACTAGAAAATATGTTTGAAATATAAAGTAACTCCTATATCATCTAGTATTATAGGGCTGTGCAAACTTACTCAGGTGTAACATAAAAAACGATCAAACTAAAGTAACAATTGAAATGTTTTTCATTTTTATATAAACTTTATTTTTCTTAAATGTAATATGAGAATTTTATAGATATATGCTATTACACTGCCTGGTCTTTCGAGTCGGATATGAACCTACGACAGGCTCGAATTACCAAAAGTGGATCTAAAAATGAAAAAACTGGATAATAGGTAGACAAATTTTACTAGAAAATATGTTTTAAATATAAAGTAACCCCTATACCATCTAGTATTATAGGGCTGTACAAACTTACTCAGGTGTACGATCAAATTAAAATAACAATTGAAATGTTTTTCATTTTTATATAAACTTTATTTTTATTACCTGTGATATGAGAATTTTATAGATGTGCGTGATTACGCTCTTTCGAGCCGGATATGAACCTACGAGAGGCTCGAAGGACCATATAATGTAATTGTCATTACAAATATTACCAACAGTTTTCTATTTATTACTTTTATTTGCAGGATTCAGTACTTGTTCAAACCAAGGCCAGGTGAAAACCATCGTCCGCACTGTTTCTATCGTTCTTTGTATCCGAAAATAATCCGGGATATTGACAGCATTGAATCGAATTGGAGGAATGGAAAACACATCCTGCAACGTATAAATTGTAGATCTGAAAATAGCAAAGGGGTATATTGTTTGCAATATGACGATCAGAAAATCGTTTCTGGCTTAAGGGATAATACTATTAAAATATGGGACAGAAGCACTCTGCAGTGCACTAAAGTTTTGATTGGACATACGGGAAGCGTATTATGTCTACAATATGATGATAAGGTAAATTAATAATGATACCATCTATTATGGAAATTTTAAACATATCAAGAAGTGTCTGATTTATTCCAATGAAAATTGTTTTATTGTATGAAATATCATTTGTGGAAAAATTATTTTGCTTATTTACTTTATGTCTTCCTATCCTTCACTGAGAAAATCTTGGAGATTGATATTCTTTTCCCTTCAGGTTTTTCTCTAAAATTCTCGCCATTTCTTTGGCTCTCAATAACTTTGTTCATTTTTGTCCATCCAGATCTTTTAACTAATTTAAATTCTATGATTGAATAGATCACGGGTGGTTGATCTTCTTGGGATTTCTTTCTGATGATTCTTCAAAAGTTTTAATAATCAGATAGTCCTTAAATGAGAATTTAAGTATGGCTCAGGTACTTCCAAACTGTTTTGGGTGAAAGACTCCTTTTTTGAAAAATAAAAACATTAAAATCGCAAAATAAGCATTATAAAATCAATGTAATGCATGAATCTAGTAATTTTCTATCAATTTAGCTAAATCCTTTTCGATACTGGTGAGTTGTGGCATTTTTTCAATTCTATAACTGTTTGTTTTGTCAAAATTTTTATGACCGCACTGAATCCTGTTTTGAGTATGTGTTATAATGGAAAAGCGATAACGATACTGTGTTTCAGTGTTCCACTACAACCAATACTTCTGCTTAAGCTCCTCATTGGTGCAAATGTCAATCAACTTCAGTTCTTCTTCTCTAGAACTCTATTATCACCTTTCGAGCGTCAAAGTATTGGGATTTTATTTATCATTAATATCCATATTTTTTTCATTCTCTGCTGTAATGATTTCTTTTGTCTTCCTCTTTCCTGTGCTACTTGTTATAGCTAAGTTTGTCTTAGTCTTAATTTTTTTTTAAATATTTTTGCTTCTGTCACTTTTGTTAATAGGCTTTGTGGTATTTTTTTATTTGTCTGAACCAATTTAAACATCTTTTAACTTTTTTATTTCCTATTGGTTTCTTTTTGAGTTTTTCTATAATTACCTCATTTTTTATTTTATTGATCCTAGTTTTCCCTGCTATTTTCTATCATTCACTAACTTATTACTAATTTTTTTAACTTCATATAATTTATTTAAATTATTCGTACAAATTTATACACAACAGATTTCTCGATAATTCGGATTCTAGAATGTAAACAAACAAAAAGGCCTTCTTAAAAATTGATTCTATTAAAACATAATGTAAAAACAATATAAAGAAATTGACTCCTTATATAAAAAAGACAATGTGAGAACTACCCGCCGGATCTTCCAAACTTAAGATTCTATTAATACTATATAACAGGACCAGCTTTACTGTTTACGTCAGGGGACGTGTTCATAACAATATTGTGTCCAACCTCTTTTATTTTTCTCATTTAATTCTTTGGATACCTCCATATTATTTTTATTAGCAATATTTTATATTTTAGGTTATAATAAGTGGATCAAGCGATTCCACAGTAAGGGTATGGACTGTGAATAGTGGTGAAATGGTTAACACGTTAATACATCATTGTGAAGCCGTCCTTCATCTTAGATTCAACAATGGTATGATGGTTACTTGTTCAAAGGTAAGTTGAAATTTATAGAACACAACACCAATACTCGACATTACACAGTTTGTTATGTGTTTCAATAACTATGTTATCGTCTTCAAAGGCCAAAGGTAAATTAAATCATGGAAACTTACGTAATCCCTTCTACTCTTAGGAATGTAAGGGGTGAGTGGAAGTGAGCTATGATCACTTCTCTAAACGATCCTGCATTATTTTTCATATTATCCCATTCCCTGTTTTTCTTGATCTTCCTTCTTGTCTACAATTCTTGTAACATATCCAAACTATGTTAACTATTCTTCTTCTAATTCAATATCTATAAGTTTTGTTTTTAGATTTTCCTGTATATATTGTAAATCTCATTTTACCTTCTATATTTCTTAGATATCTTCATTATCTGTATCTTATTTCTTTAGCTTTGTGTTGTTATCCATTCTTTTAATCTGAATGTGACTATAATAGTGACTACTTGGTTAAAAATATGTGTTTTTGCTTCTTTTTTCCTTTCAATTTATTTTCTCTTTTATTTCATCTTCTTTTCTTCCTTTATTTTTGATTCTAGGTATTTAATGCTATTCACCTGTTCCAGTTTTGTTTCATTTAGCTCCATTAGGTCTATTTTTTTTATCATTATTTGTAATTACTGTTTTTGTTTTCTTATATTATATATTCCTAAGTTTTTGTTTATAGTTCTTTCTTCTTTAGAACCATATCATAGGCTGTTTTAATACTTTAACATATTTCAATGTATGTATGTATGTAGATATTGGGGTATCATATTCACCGCAATTCAAAGGTTCTATTGTGTCCCTCTTTATTGCTACAGTACTTAAGAACCTAGCGTTTCCAAGCAATTAATCCCACTCCTCTTAAACAGTTCAGAAAGTGGAATGGCTTTAATTGTCAAAGATCTTTGTTTTCTGTTTCGTACTCTTTCAGGTGTAGTACAATAAAGTTCCTTAGAGTCTCACACTTCAAGAATATCCACATAGAGATTTCATCCTGCAACAGAATTTTCAAACTATTTAGCGTCTTCAGAGCTCGATAGAACTCCTGTTAATATTTGTAGGTTGCTCTTACTCACGCTAATACATTCAGCAGATTATCTCTGTTTATAGTTTCCCAGGAGTGTTGGCCTGTCTCATCCTCAGAAAGTTCTCCCAGTAATTGTTTCTACCCTATCTCCCTTCATTTCCTATGCTTTTTCCATTATTCTGTAGCTGATATCACATAAGAGTTGCATCCATTGCAGGGTAACTTTATTTTTCTTGTCTAGCTCGTTTAATTTGTATAGACATTTCCAAAAAGACACATTCCGATATCCCACATTATTATTATTTTATGCTTTCATTAAAATGAACCAAGAAGAGTAATGGGATTAGCATACATCCCTCATGTTGTCATAAATGTTATTGTCTTGTTCTTATAGCATTCGTGATATTATTATACAGTCCTTTGATTCTATCAATCTTTGTTATGTCTACTCATCCGTTTTTTAAGATCCTCCACATGTGTATTTTATCGAAAGCCTTCTCAAGGTTTGTTGATTGTTTTGGGGAGACGTTTTGGCTTTACAGCCTCGGCACCTATTCCTAGAAGATATTTTGTACAAGATTCTACATCTTATTGTTCTGCTTCTATAATACATAGACTCCTTCAAAAGGCTATTTTTTAGTGTTCTTGTGTCGCGTAGGTCCGTAGGTGTTAGTACTACTCATTCTAGGTAATTAGCCTTTTAGCAAAATGGGCAGGTCTCAGGGTCTATAAATCAAAGGTGTGTCCCTCCTGATTCTTTTGTAAGTTTTCCGATATTTATCTTATTATAAAGCTAGTGTCTATAACCCCTATATTTGATCTGAAGCTGTATAAAGTATCTTGGAAACTTACATTATGTCATTTTGAATGTTGATGTAGTAGCACTAAACAGGACGTTCAATTTTTGCAAAAATTTCTTACATTCGAAATCGAACAAGCTCTATGACTTACTCTATAACTGTAGTGGTAGTATTTGGAAATATTTTAGTAATTTAATGTTTTTTGTTTCAGGATCGTTCTATCGCCGTATGGGACATGACTTCGCAAACTGAAATAACGTTACGAAGGGTATTGGTAGGTCATAGGGCGGCAGTGAACGTCGTCGATTTCGACGAGAAATATATAGTGTCCGCGTCGGGCGACAGAACTATTAAAGTGTGGAATACGTCTTCATGCGAATTTGTGCGAACTTTAAATGGGCATAAACGGGGTATTGCTTGTCTGCAATATAGAGATAGGTTAGTGGTTAGCGGTAGCTCTGACAATACCATAAGGTAAGTTCATTTCTTATAACTATATAATTTATTTAATCGTAAACGAACGTCCGATTTGAATAATTATTTCAGATTATGGGATATAGAATGTGGAGCTTGTTTGAGAATATTAGAAGGACACGAGGAACTGGTTAGGTGTATAAGATTCGATTCCAAACGTATCGTGAGTGGTGCTTACGATGGAAAAATTAAAGTTTGGGATTTGTTGGCAGCTTTAGATCCTAGAGCGCCGACTAATTCTTTATGCCTAAGAACATTAGTGGTAAGTTTTGATAAGGAAGATATATTTCAACTCCTTACAACATCCCGGTCTATTTAATCAATTAATTACTTCATTAATTGGTGTAACTTCACTTGATAATGCTATACATGATCCTTACACTAATACGTTCATAGCTGATCAGTTAATTTCTATGAAAAATAACAGATTTCCTCTATTTTATACATTTAGCAGTGTTATTCCCTTTATAAATTATTTTGTTCAATATTGTGATACATCATTATTTATTAACAGAAATCGAAGCTAATAGGTTTTTAGTCAATATTTTCACCTATTTTTCCTCTTTTCTTGTGCTGCTTCTATAGTCAATCGTCGAATATTTTCGTAGATTCTTTAAAAAAATATCAAAACACTCCAGAATATTCTTAATCATATTGTAATAGGTCAAGTTAGAGGAGTAAGAAGAATTATACTTTATTACTATATCATTATAAATAATTGTCTTAAATTTAATCAAAATTTGAACAGTTTCCCCAAATGTTTCAACTATTTATGTTATGTGTTATCAATATATACTCATTTTTCACTTTACTTTTAAGTATTTCTCAATTGTATTCATGTTTCCATAACATTTCCAATATAATTTTAGTTCCTTCTAATATATTTTTTCTCTAATTATTATTGGTCGTCAACTATTTATTCTAGAAATCAAGGATGTAAAAAAATATTTATAATTAATTTTCTATTTAAAATTATCTAAATTCATCTTTTATCAACTTCCTTTATTTCCTGTCACGTTTTTCATTTACAACCAATATTTAGAATAAGTTCTTCATTAAATTTTGAAAAAACTCCAGAATATTCGGTAACCTAGTAATCATATGGATAAAAGCCTAATTATTAGGAAAAGAAGACTAACATAACCAATTGAATGCCCTAACTAGCTTCTTTACTCTAACTTAAATACATGTATTATTAAAATGTTTCTTTTCTTAATATATGTAACGTTTTTTTTTCCTTTTAGGAACATACAGGACGTGTATTTAGATTACAATTTGATGAATTCCAGATAGTCAGTAGTTCACATGACGACACTATTCTTATCTGGGACTTTTTAAACTCAGTACCCGAACCTAAACCCGCTAAATCTAGTGAACCCAGATCTCCTTCTCGTAAGTATCTGTAAAATATATTTCATTTAATTTTAATTAAATATGGCATGTAATAATTTCGTTTAATTGTATTCTTTATAAGCAGTGCTGGCTTCAAGAAGGTCAGATCCTCGCTTTTACAAATTTCTTGCCTGAAAAATTCATTTATCTTTGCAAATGAATGACTTTCCAAGTGAATCGGATTTTCATACTTCTCCCAACAAAATCTATACAGTTTCAGCTGGACCCAATATGATGAGGTGCTTTCTAAGTAATGGTCTGCAATGAAGCATGTGAGGAAGTATAGCTACTTTGATTTTGAATCAAATATTGTTTGGATCTCTCAAAATTCAAAAGAAGTAATCCATTTTGAAAAAAAAACTTTGGAATCGCAACATTTAATGCTTTTTTTCTTATATAAGAATTCCCACTATCAAAAAAACTTTGGAACAATAAAAGGCATTTATGTTCCTCTCCATTTCCATCGGGATATGTGCTGGCTTCAAGGAGGTACAATCCTCATTCTTAGGTTTCCTATCCGAAGAAAATTTTAGTATGTTTGGATTGGTGAGGCTTCACGTTAATCAGGTGTTTCCTGAGATGGTAGTGATCTGCAATGTAGCAAGTGGGGTTTGTTTTTGGTTAGATCCAAATGATTTTTGGATTCTGTTCCAAATAAAGCTTTCGAGCAATAATAAGCATATATGCTCCTTTTTATTTCCATCTACAGTAAACTGTATCTGTTGACTTCAAGGAGATTGAATATTCGATCCTACAGGACTTTTGTCCCAAGAAATGTTTGGGTACGGCAATAGGAAATATTGTACAACTAATTGAA
Organism: Diorhabda sublineata; assembly: GCF_026230105.1. Taxonomy (NCBI): domain Eukaryota; kingdom Metazoa; phylum Arthropoda; class Insecta; order Coleoptera; family Chrysomelidae; genus Diorhabda; species Diorhabda sublineata. The sequence continues at coordinate 16,837,091 of NC_079476.1, forward strand.
CTGAAATTTCTTCTTTTTGTAGATTCTATACCAGACAGTTTCTACTAGACCCTTTATCCATCAGGTACTGGGGAAGATACCACAAAAATGCTTTGTTTTCATATTATCCTTTCTTCCGAAATTGTCTCATGTAGAAGCATTTCCTGTACTAAAAAAGCTTTGCGGCAATAAAAGACATATATGCTCCTCTAGTATCTGTGCTACCTTCAAGAAAGATCCTTGCTTTTACAAGTTTCTTGTACCAAAACTTTTTTTGTTATTCTTTTAGATGCTACACCCGTTAGTTTCAGCAAGACCTGTACCCTAGTAGAAAGTGAGGGAGTGTAGCTTGCTTTTGATTATAGCCAAATGCCTTTTGGATCTAATGGTATCAAAGTAGTAATTCATACCAAAGGGACACCACCAGAGTGCGTCTCACTCGATTTCCTGCTTCTTCTGAAACAATTTCTTATAGAAGCATGCTTCTGTACTAAATAAAAGCTCCAGGAATGAATGAAATGTTTATATATTTATCTTCTTTTCCATTAATTCTTCTATGAATGGAAAAGTTGTTTCCGATGCTTATTTCTTCATTGGTAAGATCCATTGGTAGACTTTGTATGACCTCCTTGATTGTTGTTTTTCTTTTCATTCGCTGTACTCAATATGGTCCTTTTATTGAATGCCATAAATAGATATTATTTCAGCAACTGATTTATTATATCTTTTACAGAGTTTTCTCTTGCTGCTTACGAGTGAATCTGCAAAAAAACACATTTACTATGGTGTATAGACAAATTTCTATTTATTCGTGATGTTCAATATGTTTTAAGGTGGGGCGATGTTTACAAAAAAATTATAATCGAGGTCTGTGATGTCCTTGTATAGACTTAACGTTTCGAGCTTTCGCAAAATTATTTCCCAACGTATATATTTAAATCCAATGTAAATGATATATTCTTTTTTTGAAAAAAAAAATATGGTGAGATTGTACAAGCTGCAATCAGTTTTTCGACAATTATTATTAGATCGGCATTTTCCGCTTAATATAGGTAAAATTATTGAAAGGATTCTTAGGTAGGATAAATCTAGGATATATATAATTGTAAAATGAATTTAATTCTGAAAAACTTTCCTTTCAATAAAATAGAAGGTGCAAATATTAGTTTACTATAAAATAAAACGAAATAGTTGTTGTATTTATTATTTTATTAAAATACAATATTATAAATGAGGTCTGGTTATAAATAACGAAACCGCTTTTTAAATTTATATCACAATAGGTTATTTTTGAGGAGAAGCTTCATTGCTTGTATTCTTTTTAATATTTGAACATTATTTAGTAGAAAAAATACTACGACGTCTCATCCCACTGGAATAGTTAAGTTCCAGCTAGGGCTCTTCAAACTAATTTATGTTGACAAATGACAGACTAAAATTAGTTAAAGCTAGTGTGACTTCTTAGGTCCCGTCTTTGAAAAACACTTTACAACTTACAGTCAGCATGCTTAGGGTCATTTTGAAGCGAGATATGTTTACTGGTTTTTAAATTACAGGTCTGTAAAGTTGTCATAAATGGACAGAAAACACTAAAGGTTATGTGATATTTTACAGCGTTTTCAATACCCTTTTGTTATGGTATAGATTAAGATATGAAAAATAATTTAGAATTATGTTTTCTTTCAAAGAGTACGTATTTAAAATGAAATCCATTAACTGGTATTATCAAGCACGGAGAAAAATATTAATTTGGGATGGTAAAAAAATTCTGAAGTAAAGTTCCTTTTTCATTAATTCAAGTTACCATAGAGGCCTAAAAGAATAAGCTTTTTGAGGATTTATTTTTTTACACCAACACTCACAGTGTATGCTTACTGCCAAATGATAGGATCAGTTAATCAAAATCCAGTTTAACAGAAGATATATTTGGCTGCGCAACAGAACCGCCAGATTGTACTTTAGGATTATCAATCACTGTCTGGTTAAACTCTACAAATGCTGTTTTTGCTAGTAATTTTCCTCTTTATATGATCATCATCTGCAATGGAACTGCCCAATTAAATTTTGCATTACTGTTATAGTATGATTAGTAAAAAAGGACTAACCCACCTCCACCAATTCAGAAATTATTTTGATTTCGTGCTTTGGTATAAATATAATTACATAAATGACAGCTTTACAGCTCTGTATTTCAGAAACCAGTTGACATATCTCGGTAAATTTTCAAATTTTTACCAAGTCTGTACCAAATTTCAAAAAATCTGAAATTATTTGGATGAAAATGGTTTTTTTTGGTATTGATTTCACATGGAATGACCCTATATTAATTCTATTTTCAGTTATGCAATGCTACATTTGTCTACTTAGCTTTCTGCATATGCGGTTTCGTTATTTAATACCTACAGGTTGATTAAAAATGAATTTTAATTATAACATTTCACTTTAATGCTTCGTTTTTGTATTATATTTTAAGAATAATGATTGCTTTTTGTATACCCGCGACCAATTTTCAAGATTTTATGAAAATATATTTTGATGTTAGTATATTATCTAATATACATTTTTAATATATGAATAAGGTGACTTATGTTATAAAAAAAGAATTAAGTTAAGATAAATTGATGGTATATGAAACGAATAATGATGTTCTAGAAGTATTATGTATAGAATGCATCTTATAAAATGTGTTAAATTGTTTGTATACTAATATTAAAGGGTAAAAGTAGGGTTTTATTAAAAGATATATTGTTTATGTAAGATCTTAAACAAAGTCCGAAATGTGGATTCATACCGGATACCGTTGATTATTGCTATTTCTTGTTTTAATTTTACAGTGGTATGAATTTATACATAAATATGGATTTTTTAGTACAATTACGGTCTGAATAAGTTGAGAAATTAGACTAAAAACGATATATCGAGTTTTAGCAAACTTATTTCTAATTAAATAGTTTGCAAATTGATTTAGTCATGTTAGAAACAAACTACCAAATCTTCATTTTGTTTCCATTCTGTATTTATCTCGAATATTGATCTCTTAATATCGATTTCTTTTAATATACGGTATTGGAAAAAAATTAATATCAATGTAAATCTTTAAATTTAATTACAATTCATAATAAATTATATTCCCATTAGTTTAGTCATCATTAGAATTAATCAGTATCAAAACAAGAGTGGAGAGGTATATTTTAGGTTAGGTTGTACTTAAAAAATGCCAAATGTATCCAATTAATATCACAAAGCATCTCATATCAAAAATAGTGAATTTTCGGTAAATCAAAAAAAAAAAAAACAGCTGGTCCATAATTTAACATCTTTTTTTTTTATTTTTAATGTGATATTTAAAAACCGTTAGAGAGATGTATTTCTTTTTCAAATGAATGATTAAACGATGTGATTTTTGGAAGGTCTGGTAAACCAGTTCCCTATTTTATAAAATCAAAAGTCTATCAATAAAGTTTTTAACTTTTACTTGGTTTACATGTTTATGAGAATAATTCAATTCAACTTAATAAAATCAGAAATGTTGAATTTCATATGTCCAACTCAACTTTGGCCAAGAATAGACGGTCAGAGTATTGGGATTTTAGTTTTCACATTCTTACTGGTCCTTTGCGACTTCATTCATTTATCGTATTATTTTTCCCTTTTTTCCATCTTCCTGTGATAATTGTTCTAGCCAAGTTTGCTTAAATCTTTCTTTCCTTCTTATGTCTCTTTGCTTCTGTTATTTTGTTACATTCCCTTTTTTGGTTTACTACCTTTCGGATTTTTTGATATCTACTTCAATTCTCAGGTCTCAGTCTATTATCTCTATCCATTTGTTTACTTTTTTTTCCTCCCATTTTCTTACCTTTTGGATTTTTTCTTTTATCCATTTTATCAAATGTATCTGCTACTATTACTATTTAGTGTGTATTTACTAATCCGTCTATATTTATCGGTTCAAGGTTTTTGTAGCCAATTACTGTCTCCAGTTTATAGTTCTTCTCTTATTTGATCATCCTATCCCTGATAAACAGAAGCGCAAAAGCAAATGAATAAGCAACTGTACTCAGGTAAAGTGGAATTGGAAAATAACACTAGTAGATTTGAAGATTTCACATTGATATTCCCGTATCCAAAAAAATTCCAATACAGTGTAGGAATAAACATATATATGTTACATAAAAATGTAATCAAATTTTGTAAATTTGATTATCACTGAGATATTTTAAATTGGGCGATAAAATATGAAATAAATCCCAATTAAAATATCTAGCATTATAGAATATTATAAATGTATGTAAAGTTGATTTAGAATTTTTTATTAATTGTTTAATAGATATATCTACGTCTCAGAGACAATATTTTGAATGTTACTTGTATATGTCTCACGTTTCTTTGGCAGTTTTCCCGGTGGAATGGAGGGATTAGTGTACAAAATCTTTTTTAACAGATTTAAATGTTTAATTATAACTGCCTCTTATAATTTCTCTAAATATTTCAAACAATTAAATACCGAAGCATTTTTTTTGTAATATTTATCCTAATACTTTAAATAAAAAAATATATCATTTACAATATATATCATTATTTTCGTATGATTTATTTGATCGTCGTATTTTGTATCCCATCTGTTATATAAATATTATAAGCTTATGTATATTTGAAATAATTTATTTTTGACAGATTAAATTTTTTTTATTTGTCGTCTTTTATTTTATTTGTAGGTTCAAATTAAAAGAACTGAAACCTACGGGCAGATTTTTTTAATTGTCCGGCATAAAAAAATGTTAAAATTGAATTATTTATCTCCCAAAAAGTTGAAAATTCTTTTGATACAATCTACTTCCAAGTATTGTTATTGGCTAGCAATGCACTTATCCCAACATTTTAACCATGACTAAAGGCTTTCATCTGCTTATTAAATATCAGGAATGGTGTCAAATGTTTCACTTTTAATAGACCCGGAAGTCGTATGGAGATTAGCAGATGTAGACAGACAAGAAGACTTTGTGGCCAAAATAGTTGCGAATCAAAACGACTTGTCATGCATTTTATTGATGGAGACGAGAGTATTTGACCAATTTTTCAGGTCCCTTTCTTCGCTATCTGTCCAGTACTGCAAGCGCTTGTTGGAACGTTTGCCTACATTCCTCGTTCTTAACTGACTTACTTCGATTATTAACAATGTTTTGTTTAAATTGAGAAAAAAATTATGAAAGAACTTTTCGGAATATTACAATTAAAATTTGGAGATTCGATCAGATTTTTTTTATTTTAACATGAAAATGGTTATGACTGATGTTACTGGGATGACAAATTCCCAGATTTTTGAGCTTTGTAAAATTTACTGTACTTATGCGGTATCAGGAAAAAGTAATGCCTACTAATTTGATATAGGCGGTTTTTATTGCATCTAAAAAAGTAAGTATCATTGTTAAACACATATACTAAGGTCAGCAAAATGTTGACGGAGGTCAGTACTCTGTTAAATACTATTGTTATTGAATGTGTAAGTTTAAAATATACTCGTGATTATAAAGATAGTTTTATTACGTTCCCAAAGATTGGAGGCCACTCAAATTCAATCAATAAGATATAACAACACTTCAGTTTCTGAATATGTTTGGAAATCGTTTGCTTAGTGGAGCCTTTCTCAGACAATAGTTTATATTTTTTTCTGACGTCTAGGAAGAGGAGTGTATTCCCCATCAAAATTTATTTTTACAGATAATTCTCTATTAGAATATTTTATTGTTCTTAAATGCACTGCGACCCTTCCAGCCTTATAGTCTTAAATTTGAAAATCCTTTGAAAAATATACAGTCCAAAAAAATGTTTATCCTGCCTACTTAGTAGTATCATAATATTGACCTAGAAGATATATATTTCGATTTTTGACCTTTAATCGGAAATTTCTGTTCAGTGGTGGTAGTGTTGGTTTATTATTAATAAGACGTTGGAGAGGACTGTTCCTATTCAGATAATTACACCCGCCGCACCAGAGTATAATTGATAACCTCTGTTGCTCTAATGTTTTTGATAGTGTATCGATAATACAAGAAGCGAGTGTCGAGGATGAAAAGTCAGCAGTTTCATCAAACCAGTAGCATGAAACATCGTGACTGAAAAGTTTTAAATGATAAAATCATGTACATTCAGTTTTTTTGGTAGTGAAATGTATTTGCTTTTTGCAAGAATAATCTTCACTACTTGCAGATTTTGGTTATAGCTTATTATTTTGTGGGAAATTACAATACTCAGTCTAAATTAGTACCATTCACCTGTACCATTGTTAAAGGATAAAATTAGCTTTTATTATGAAGAAATGTAAGATGACAAGTAAAACTATACAATGTAAAGCAGAATGATAAATATTTATATAACTACCTTGAATGTATTCAATAGTTAAAGGTTTAATTTCTTTCTTCATTCTGTTCCACTTTTTATTACCTTTTATTTTCTCTCAAAGTTACTACTTTTATTACTCTTTGTACTGATTAAAAAATAAAATAACACCTCAATTTTATTATATATGAAATTTATTTTTAATGTAACAGAAATTCATAACATATCCAGTAAAAATAATGAACTGTACAACACATACGGTACTATTTAAAGATTCATTCGATACACATCATTCATCAACCGTTTCTGATAAATCAGTCCAAAGGGGGAAGTTTTTTTATGCGAAAAATTACTGAACTTTTCCAAAATAAAAATAGCTAAATAGATGCCAAATTGCACATTTTTAAATCGGAAAAAATATATATATATAAACTTCCGTCTAAAGGTTAACTCAACAGGAAATCTGTACCTCCCGACGAAACAACGACATCACATATTTACACTAAAATGTTTGTAAGTTTTATAAAAAAAATCTTTAAGTTAATTTTTTTCTTCTTTCTTTTCTTTTTCTTGTGGTGACTGCTCCTGTTGCTGACTACTGCTGCTGCTACTTTCGCGCTCTGCTGCCATCTGAAATATAAAATGAATCGTAAGGAAACTAACTGAAGAAAATGGTACATCGCCTTAAAAGATTCAAACCAATTGGAGTTATAAATAGATTTAGTTAAAATATGAATTTGTCAGTAATTGGTTTATAAAAAGTGTCAGCTATGATTATAGTCCATGTTATCATAAAAACTTTTTAAGTTGGTGTGAAAAGAAGATCCTTATTGGTGGATACTTCTCCATTGCCATATTTAATTAATATAGCAAATACTTTGTCCTATAAGATATATGTATGTTACATGAGATTAAAAAAAAGAAGAAATGTGAAGAAACATCTGAAAACCAAAGGAATATAATACAAGATACAATATCTTGATCTAATGCATACAGTAGATGAAGCTCAATTGATTAATGCAATATTTTGCACTTTATCAGTTTATTGCAATTTACATTACATGCAAGTCGCAATTCTAGGTGGAAATCAAGTTCCCTTTCTCTTAACAACCAATCAAATGTCAAAGTAAAAATTGTTAGTTTTGAAGCAATACCTACAGCATAATGCCAAAGTGCATGATTCGACTCAATATTTTGACCATGAAAATTTTTGCACCCATGTCAAGTGAAGTTAAGTGACAAAAATTAAATGATACTTAACACCTTCAAAATAATGTGTAAACTATACTTTTCTATAAACACCCCATTATTAATTTGGCCTTGATATATCTTTACTTTGAGCGATCAAATTTAATTTAAACTTCACATATTTGTCAAAGACTGACGACATTACAATAATCAGATCAAAATATTTAATAATTCTGATTCTAGATTCTCCAGCATTCATACGAACTGTGATGTTTACATCTTAAGCAGATTCCACTGTTTCAGTTTTGAATTAAACTCTTCAGCTAAGAAAGCAGGAAATAAAACAAGACACTGGATAGAAAATAATGGAAACAGCTGCAGAAAAAGGAGTCCACACAATGACTCAACTTCAACAAGCCTTATACCTGAAAAGGTAGAAAGGCATCAGGATTAAGTATGCAAGACATGGATGTTGCCCCGATGCTGAGTGGACCTCACATATGAACACATATCTGTTTTATCATAAGCTAATGAACACAAAATTTATATATCAAGAATGGGAAATATTACAACAGTTTGTAAAAATAATCAAAGATTTACAAAAAAATCTAATTCCTTACCTTTTTGTATGCCATTTCAAACAGTTTAAGAGATGATTGTTGTAATGTGGTAGTGGCTTTACGTATCTCTTCAGGATCTGCATCATCTTTTTTAGCTAATAATTCTCTAACTTTACCTATTTCTTCTTTTAATTTATCACATTCTTCTTTAGGTAGTTGGTCTTTGTATTCTTCCATTTTTGTTTCAGTGTCGTGTACAATACCTGAAAGATGTACAGTTATTAACATTGTAAAATAATAATTTATTTAATTAAATTTCCAAAAAAAATAATAAACAATAGATCATTCAAAAAATTTTCAGAGTGTTTACCTTCGGCTTGATTGACAGCTTCTACTCTATCCTTCTTAATCTTATCCTGTTGTGCGTACTGTTCAGCATTCTTAACCATGTTTTCAATTTCGTCCTTACTAAGACCACCAGACGATTGAATAACAATTTGTTGTTCTTTTCCGGTTCCCTTATCCCTAGCAGATACGTGAACTATACCGTTAGCGTCAATATCGAATGTAACTTCAATTTGTGGTACACCACGAGGCGCAGGTGGTATTCCAACAAGAGAAAACTGACCAAGAAGTTTGTTATCAGTAGCCATTTCACGTTCACCTTGATGAACTTTGATTTCTACTTGAGTTTGTCCATCAGCAGCAGTGGAAAAGACCTGACTCTTCTTGGTGGGAATGGTGGTATTTCTGAAAATTAAATCAAATTACTTCATAAGGTCACTATTGATATGGATAAATTTGAAACTGTTTTTACTTATACAAGCAATTAATAGAATCAGCATGTAATTAATAGGAAAAACTTGGATATTAGTGAGTCAAAAGAAGCATGTTAGCAATAAAAATAGGAGAGCAAACCAAATTGAAATGAAGAAATTAAATAAATTGGAACTTGTTACAAAAAGTGGTAAAGAGATTGCCTACAATTTTCTATTTTGATTAAGAAGGATAAGTACAATGTCATTGGAAAGGTGAAATTGGTATGAATTAGCAGGAACTAGATCAGACCAGAATTATTTAAGAGGCTTTCATCCATTTAATGAATCAATTCAGAATCAAATTATTTAAAAAGTGACAAATGATAAGCAAAATAATTATAATTGTACAATATCATCAACAGCAATATTTTTTTTTATTTTTTAAATTAATCCCTAAATAAATATCTTACCTGTTAATGAGCCTAGTAAACACACCTCCAAGAGTTTCAATACCCAATGACAAAGGAGTTACATCAAGTAATAATACATCGGTTACATCACCAGCCAAAACACCACCTTGGACTGCAGCACCTACTGCAACAGCTTCATCAGGATTTACAGCTCTGCTTGGTTGTTTTCCAAATATTTCTTGGACTGTACTTTGTACTTTAGGCATTCTAGTCATACCACCAACTAACAAAACTTCACCTAGAGTACAAAAATAATGTTGATATATATGAATTTGACAAACTTAGTATGTAAGTGAAATATTACTTGGATGACTTACCCACATCAGATTTGGAAACTTCAGCATCCTTCAAAGCCTTTTGACAAGGTTGGATGGTTCTCTTAATAAGATCACCCACCAAACTTTCGAATTTTGATCGAGACAATTTGAGATTCATATGTTTTGGTCCGGAAGCATCCATTGTCAAGTAAGGAAGGTTGATGTCTGTTTGGAGAGAAGATGATAATTCAATTTTCGCTTTTTCTGCAGCTTCTTTTAAACGTTGCATAGCCATTGGATCTTTTGTAATATCTATGCCTTGTTCTTTTTTGAATTCAGAAACCAGATGATTGACAAGAACATTATCAAAATCTTCACCTCCAAGGAAAGTATCTCCGTTTGTTGATTTTACTTCAAACACACCTTTTTGGATTTCGAGAATGGAAATATCAAAAGTACCACCTCCCAAATCATATACGGCAATACTGTTTTAAAAAAATTATAAATTGTAGATTAACTTAAAATTATTAAAGTGAATATAAAACTTACACTTTATCTTCTGTTTTGTCCATGCCATAAGCCAAAGCAGCTGCAGTAGGTTCATTAATGACTCTCAATACATTTAAACCTGAAATTTGACCAGCATCTTTGGTTGCCTGACGTTGAGAATCATTGAAATAGGCAGGTACCGTAATAACAGCATTCTTAACTTTGGTATTCAAGTAAGCTTCTGCAGTTTCCTTCATTTTAACCAAAACAAAAGCTCCTATTTGGCTAGGAGAATACATTTTTCCATCACTTCCCTGAACCCACGCATCACCATTTGATGCTCGAACTATTTTATAAGATACAGTTTTCCTGAAAATTGAGACATTCAACATTAAACTGTTCACAAATATATGTAGTTAAACTTACATATCTTTCTTTACTTCTTCATCGTCAAATCTCCTACCAATCAATCGTTTAGTTGCATAAAATGTGTTGGCTGAATTTGTTACTGCTTGTCTTTTAGCCGGCATACCTACCAATCGTTCTGAATCTTTTGAAAAAGCAACTACTGAAGGAGTTGTTCTTGAACCTTCAGCATTTTCAATGACTTTGGCTTGTTTGCCTTCCATAACAGCAACACAAGAATTTGTAGTACCCAAATCAATACCAATAACGGCACCTTTAACACCCTCTGACCTAAAAGATATGCAATTGATTAAAATCGGCTTGATCTATAATTTTTTGTTTATAACTTACTTATTTCGTATTTGGTTATCATATTTAGGGCTTAATGCATACAAAGGTCTCTGAAACAAAACAAAATACATAAAACTACCCGAGTCAGCAATCTTCATAGGACCTAAGAATCAATATATGTCCTGTTACATTTTTGTATGAACAGATTTCAATTAGAATATATATAAAGGAACTAAACTCGATAAAAGTACAGTAATCAAATACTTCAACAGTGTGTTAGCTATAGACTATACTATATTTTCCAGATTTAGGTCATAAATTATTGTGACTTATTATTTAATACTAGGGAAAGCAAAAAGAATTGGAAATTGAATTTGTTTAAAATTAAAAAAAGGAAATCGTTTTTTAGAATGATAACTTTCCTCATATTTGAATTTTTTGCTATCCAGTCAACAGATTTAAGAGTTTATTTCATAGGTGACAGTTGATCTAGGAATGACAGGTAGAATATGTGCTTCTTATATATTTAAATTTGAAATGATTTACTATCCACGATATAACAATTTTGGAATAGAAATCAGTAACATTTTATAATGAATATTTTACTGTCTTAGTCTAAATCTGTAAATTGATTATGTACTTGAGAACATCTTTAGGTATATAGTAAGCATTTTCGGGCGTCCCCTTCATATGCAATAAAGTAAACTATCAGAAAACACCATTAATGCATTCAATCCTCTATAAGAAAATTACTTACACCCAATATTTACTTACAATCAAAATTTTTTAATAAATGTATTTGAAATATATTTGTAAATAGAGCATAGCAACAATTCGGAGCCCTATGGTACTTAGTAGCATAGGGGCATAGAACCAAACACTCTGAAAGCCTGGTCAACACATCAAGCATTTTTCAAGAAGAAATATATGCAAATGAAAAATGTGTTTTGTTCAATCTAGAAAGGAATGGTCACAAACAGGAAATCATATCTTGTCTGATAACCCAGCTGCCATTAGAGCTTTAAGCTTCAACAAACATCATAAGATCCAACTGGTTTGGGAATACCTGGACAAGCTAAATGAGTTAGATAGAAGATAGATAGGGATATAACCAGTAACTGGGAAAATTTCCAGGGAATTGAGACAGGCATACACTCTTGGAAAGCTATAACCAAAGAAGACCTGTTGAATGTATCAACCTGGGCAAAAACAACCTACAAATACTAACAGGAGTCTTTCCCAGGCAGTGTCGCCTCAATGGATACCTGAAGATGTGCTACATTTAGCACAATGTGCAGATTCCATTATGCAGCGGATAAATCCTCTAATCACATTTTCTCAAAGTGTGACACTAAGGAACTGCAGAAAACTACACTTGGGAGAGAAATAGAAAACGAAGATCTCTGGCATATAGAGCCATCCCACATTCTAGATCAGCTGTAAACACTAAAAATCACCAGTGTGGCAACAAGAAAAGGGGACAACATGGATCCATACATGGAAAATCCCAACAACTATTCCATGTAAGTCAATATTCAATTGTATTGCATTGTATAAAATGGTCTTTAGACAAAATAAAAATATACTTCCTTAATACCTCAAAACTCAACTCAAAATGGGTGGAAGTTACAACTTTTGTAGTTCAATATAACCTTCAAGTTTATAAATATCAAAAAAATTCTTAATTGGAATGAATAATGAGAAGTGGAGAGCATGATTTTAATATTTCAGCTTCAAGGTGAGATAAAAATGTGGAAGCTGGAAGTCATAAATATTAAAGGGCAATATGGAAGATAGTTATTGCAATCCATTGAAATTTATCATCGAGAAAGCATGTCAAACGTTAAATTAATTTATATTTCTTTCACAAAATTTTGAAGATTTCATTACAAGACATTGCATCACAGACTGGCAAAAACATTTTCAACTAGAGACCAAATACAAGGTTTTTTTACACAATATTAACTATCTATTTAATGTGAGTATGTGTAAAACACACAACAGCAATGGTCTTAAGAATTTTTTCTCGGAATAGTACAAGATAGTGATGCAATTTTATGGTGATAAAATTAACCTCAAACAATATAATAAATTAGACTAAAATGTGCCTAAAATATATTTCACTGATTTTGTAATGAAATTTCTTTGTTTTCCTATCTCAAGAACATTATGTAATGACTAGAACGGGATATTGGAATATTCCCTAAAAACCGAAAAATAACTTGTCAAATGTGTGACTTACTTTAGTGATAAAGTGGCTAAAATTTCGATTTCCCGTTTGATCGACATTTACTTTGGAACAGTTTAGGGCTTTCCTACTGAGGGCACGTGCCGCGGATAACATTTTCAACGAATTTACTTTCTTTTTACAAAACGGCACTTTAAACTTCACGTGCGGAAATACAAAATGGATGAATGGGTAATAAAAAATGAATACCGGCTGTCAAAAGTCAAATATACTGCGTGGTTGCCGAGTAATAAAAAATCTACAGAATAGAAAGAAGATCCTTCAATAACTTTGTTTAATTATTTATTTGATTCATACGATCCTTTCAATTATATCTCATAGAAGTAACTTGAAATTCAATTTATTCATTTTTCGCCAATATTCATCTATTTGCTTCATTTCCACAAATAACCTGTTACCAAGACTTTCAATTGTTTTTCCTCGCTATCAAATGTGGTTTGAATGACGAGATGTCTGTCGAGATCTAATCTTTGATCATTCAATTTTGATATAAAACGTTTTAGCAATTACAAAGCTCAACATGATATTCTCATAATTCATTATCATATCTCTTGAAATTATGTCGATGTGATACTTCTTTTGCCTCTCTTTTATTCTTCCTAGATATATACTAATCATTTTTTGGCTTCACTATCTAAATCTCTCTTTCTTTTATCATCAAAATTAAGAAATATAATAATATGTAATTTTGCTTAATTTTTTATTATAGTAGAGTTATTGTCGAATATTTACTTTGACAACACTGTTATACTCTTTCAAATTTATCTTTAGTGGTGCTAGCAGAAATATTTAAAAGCCAATGAAAATACGAGATACATAAAATTCTAGAAGCGTCTAGAATAGCGGTAAATTTAAAAATGTTGAATACTATCATTCGAATGACGTTAAATTATCCGATAGTACAAAGGTCAAATAATAAACTGATTTCACATATAAGTAATACAACTTGTTTTCTATGATGATGTGGAATATTATTTGAGTTAAAATGGGTCAGTCTTATTAATTTTCACATTTTCAATATTTACTAGACTTATACATAACCTAACTTTTAATTAGATTGTTATTGTTCCGAAAATGCTAACTAATAAAAAACCAAATTTTTCTTGGGAAAAAACATATAGTTTAATTAAGAATAAACACGATGAAGCTTTTAAAGCAATTGATGAAGCTATAACTTTAGAAGAAGTAGAAAATCAAACTGGGGTGAGTAAAAATAATATATATTAAAATTTTTAGTGCGTATTATTAAATCTTATTGTATTATCACATTTAAGTTAAATATTGTTGATGAGTAAAGATTAATGATATTATGTATTTGATTCTACATAATTTTTTAAATTTTATAACTACAATCCAAAAGGATGATCGAAATGTAGATAAATAAGTAACATACCTAAGCATTATATAAAATGTAAATTTTTTTGTCATTATTTTTAGTTTTTCCATTGATTAATCTCAAGTAAATCTTTTTTCTTGTTTTTTTTGTTATTTTAAATAATAGAAAAACGAAAAGTATCATTTATGATTTTACTTTTGTATATCTCGTCGGAGCTTTAGAATAATATTTTATTTTGTTAGAAACTACTCTTAGATTAAATTAATTGAACTAGCCGTGAATCTACCTCATTAACCTTTGTGTACCCCAGACTGCCCTCCAGTCGGGTAGCAACAATTTTGCAAAATGACCTACTTTACTGGGGGCTATGTGGCTTACCTTTTCTAGCTTTGAAAAGCTTGGAATGTACCATAGTCATCTATGCATTGCTTTGCCCTCACAAAGAAGGTATTTGGCCATTTTCTTTAGTTCCTTATAGAAACGACAAAAAATGTCGTGAGTGTCTCTAATTTATTCATATGGTAGTTGAATAACCAGGATACCAGTAACTCTTCTTAGCTCATCTTTGCTCAATGAAAGGGCTTTTTGAGACCAGTTGGCAGAATAAGAAAGAAAACTCGATTCCACATTTCTGATTTTTTCTCGTTTCTCCTATTTTTTATTACCATGACTTTTTGGGAAACCTATGAAATTTTGTAGTCTTATGAAAGGAATTGTTCTGCCTTTTTTCTCCAGGTGATCGACTTGATCTTTGCCGTGTGGCGGTGTGGCCAGGTACCAGTAACTCTATTGTATACCTCCAATGAGTTCAAAGATTCGATGCAGTCCCATACTAGGGCTTGTAGGGCTCAAGGGCTTGTAGAGCTGCTCTGCTATGTGATAGAATAAATATCTTACGATATTTGTGACGTGTGCAAGGAGCTGCGCATGTAAGGATAGGTTTTTGCCTGGAAAATGAAAAGTTCTGAGCCTATTGGGATATCGAGCTTGGTTCCTGGGCCATATATTCCTGTAGAAACTACTCTTAGTAATAGTTGATGGTTATGGAAAACTTTTCATTAGTTATTGTTTTATTGTACAATGTTTGTATTAATATAATAATTTACATATTCTGTTAACAAAAGCGTGTTTCATAAAATAAAAGGTGGCTAAAATGTTTTAGTAATTTTTAAATCAATCCTACATTATGTGTTTTTCAAACCTTAGTGTTTTTATGAGAATTAAAAATAATCAAAGTATCTAATTAATGATAGTATATTTTTTACACATGTTCAAGGTTAGTGCTCATTTTGTACAAGACAAGTTGGTGGCTTTTTAACGTTCAAAGTATTATTCAACCTTATGTATTTTGTAACTAATTAACAACAATGAATCACAAAAAATTCTACTAGGTTGTTGATTAGAAACAGAGTTGACAAGCACACTCTAATTATTAAGTATATTGTATCAAAATCTTTTTTATACTGATACATTGAAAATATATTTCTATAAAACAACTAACTCAATAAATTAGACTTTAAATTGATAAAATATAATGTTTAAATTCTCTAAACAATTGTCTATTCACTATGTATTTTAATACAGGCAATCGAAAAATATAAGGAAGGTATTAGATTGATAGATGAAGCCTTGGGAGTACAAGTCCAATGTCCAGAAAATCCAGACATTACGTGGGAAAAAGCGCGAGTAATGATACAAAAGATTAAAAAAACGAGAGCCGAAGTTTTAACACGAATCAACTGTATTCAAACCACAAATAGTGCTAATTCGAGTAGTCTAATTGAAGACCCACCTTCGTATGACGAAGCTATGTCATCATCAGAATCAGAAAGTCCCAAAACATATAAGGATTTAGCAACTGCTCTTCAAGAATTGAGTGTGGATCCCAATCAGAAATTACAAGAAGAAGTTGTATATACTCATGAAAATGTCAGGGTTTATTTTATATCTCCTAATGGTGAAGTTTTGTCAACGCAACAGCCAGAAACTTTAACAATATCTTTAGTACAAGGTAACTTCTTTTATTTATTATATTCGAATAGTATTGATATTTATATAAATTTAGGTACTGAACCAAATGCTCCGAAAGCAGTTTTACAAGTAGGATCATGGGTGTATCCTCTGGTTCCTGCAGTATCGCCTTGTTATAGGACTAACTATGGTGCTTTTATTTTGCCTGATTTAAATGCCAGTGTACCAGGTATGTTTTTATAATACAATAATAATCTTTACGTTATTAATGTTAAGTGTATGCATTTAGATTTAATTTACTAAAAACCAGCAGAAATTATGTTATGCAATATCTAGTCGGTTGGTACCCCATACAAGACTGTAAAAAATGATGTTACTTACAGCAAAAGAATGAAAAACCTGGTACTTCTAGATTTTGAGACTAGCAGGACCAAAGTTTTCATCGTATTATTCATTAGGATATATTTTGTCTTGAAAAACCAAATGAATAGAAAAAATTCACAGTTTTTAGATCCCATATAAGGCTTTTATAGGGAAAGAAGGAGCAACTCGGGGAGGATTTGAGACTGTGGAGCTTGATGATATACCCCTGAACTTCAAATGTTTCTGAATCTCATTCAATAAATATTTGGTAGTAAAAATAAACTAAACACTGGAAAACCTTTTTTTTGGAATCAATTTGACAACCAAGTTTTTATTTTGGGTTCCAATAAGACTGCCTAAAAAAATTGGTTGTGTAACTGGAAAGAAGAAATATCCATGTATGGGTAGAAGAATTTGGAACTGGATTAAGCAGGGTTATTTAAACCATAAAGGTCCCTAAATATCAGCCAGCAGGTTACATTTAGTCATAAAAAACCAAAAATTCACAGATTTCAAGGAGTTTGCAATTCCATATAGGATTACATGAGAAGTTGCAATTCAGATACAAGTGAAAAGATTTGAGACTGGTGGAGCCCGATGATCCCCATATGATGCTAAAACTCACCCAGTAAAACATTTACTGGTAAAAATATGCTAAACAGTAAAAATTTATAGATAAATATGGGAGATTGACTGTAGCAATGGTAAGCCCTCTGCTCACTTTAAAAAACTAACTATTTTAAAATTAGTTCAAAAGATAATGATTTTAGTATGATAGAAAAGTTTGAATGGTTTAAAGGAAAACTGTTTTCCGGGAAAAACCACTAGAATTGATTATGGTATGACGAATTTAATTGTGGTTATATGCTCCAATTCAAAGTAAAATAGTGAGAGTTGAACATGTACACTTAATGTTTCATGAATAATTTGCACAAGACTAAGCTGTTTTTGACATTTTGATAGATGACTAATGGATTCACCATTAGACACCAGAGTCCAAGAGGAAAGCAGCCAATGAATTTTTCCCAAAGAGAGCAAAAGGAACTTCTCTACAATTTCGCCTGTATTAACTATAATTTTATTTGATTTGTTGTTAATAATTTTATTTGATTTGTTGTTAGCTAGCATCATCTACTTCTTTATTGAATAATAATTCCAAGTATTTGCTGCCGAATAGGATTCTTGGAATGTATTTGAAAACCTAGTTACAATTTTGTTACTCCATACAAGGTTGTATGGAAAAATTTAGTTATGTAATTGGAGAAAGAAGGAACACACCCATATATAGTATGATATGTCAAAAGGATTCGAGACTGGCTGGATAAGGAATATCCCCAAAATGTCACTGAATCTCTTCTTATTGATATGGACACCAAAAATTTATATAAAAATGATAAATCAAAATGTTTGTTATCAAACAACAAACCATTTTTCGACTTATTAATTCTTTCAGGCAGTTCAGTTGGTTTTATTCTACCAATTATTGCAGATGATGGGATAGACTACTGGGAAAAATTTTATGTCTAACTGGTGAAAGAAGTAGAACATCCAGGTACAGCTCAAGAAAAAATCTAGAGCTATAGTATGATATATCAGAAGGATTCGAGACTGGCTAGATAAGGAATATCCCAAAAATGTCTCTGAATCTCTTACGAATGATGTGGACACCAAAAATTTATATAAAAATGATGAATCAAAATGTTTGTGATCAAACAACAAATCTTTTTCTGACTTCATAATAATTTCAGGTAGTTCAGTTGGTATTATCCTACCGTCTGATGCAGATCAAGAAGTATTTGATTTATTAGAAAGTATCCTTCACGGTATTATTGGCCCCTCACCTACTGCGGAAGATATAAAGGAATGGAGAGAAAGAAGAATATCAGATCAACGCGAAGATTACAGTACACACATTTCAAATAAGATTGTAGATGGTAAGCATTCAATACCCAAACAAGAAAAATTATTAGAATCAAAGTAGTTAATTTCTTCTTTTTCATAGGTGCCCATTTAGTGTCTAGAGGTATTATAAGAGGAGCGGAAAAAGCTGGGGATTTTTTCAATAGGACGACTCCTACTATTATCAATAAGGTCCAACCGGCAACAGAACCAGCAAATGTTCCACCGACCCTAGCAAAAACAATCCAAGTTGCAGAAACGGCTACAAACAAGGCAGCGAAAGTAACGGGATTTATAGGTGAGATAATTTGGGGTTTGAGCAGACCAAGGCCCAAAACTAGAAAATTGTGACTATTGATGATGTGTACTTAGAAATTCTTCATTTACCATAAAGAATAATGTTTTTAGCTGAACGAGTCGGAGCTGCTACAGTGCGTTTAGGTCAATTTTTGGCGCCCCACATTCAAAAGGGTGGTACTAAGCTGTTGGTCAAAGGTTTTAGTATGCCAGAAGAGGAAGCTTCTGATAAAGTAAAAAGTGTTTTGACGGTCGCAGCTGGAGCAGTTGAAGGATTTAGTACGATATATAGAGGACTAGAAACATCAGCGGCTGTCTTAGGAAATAGTTTAAAGGAAAATACTGTGAAAATTGTGGAACACAAGTAAGTAATTTACTTAAAAGCGAAACTGATCTTTATTAATTATTATATTTTAGATATGGATACCCTGCAAGTACTTTAGCTGGAGATACCTTATCAACAGTGGGAAATGTTTATAATATTAGTCGAAACACAAAAATTATAACGCCGAAGGGTTTTGCTAAACGTACAGGTACTAGCTTAGTATATGGTTATTCTAGTAGTAGAGCTAGTACTTCTTATGAAAATGGTGAAAGTAGTACAAAAAATACGGAAAAGGAAGAAAAATCTAAAGATATAAGCGAGATTAAAAGAAAATAGAAGGTAAATTTTGATATAAAAAAAGTAAGGTGGTAGTGGAACTGAATAGGTACCAAAAATTATATCATTTTTAAGCTTTTTATATCTAATTTACTTTTTTATGTGGTAAAATCGACTTTTTCTCTATAAAATTTTTATGTTGAGCTGTAATTAATTGGAATCAATATTTTATATCAAATTTAGTTATTTTTTTCAATTCTAGTATATCTTCAATGTTATATGAAAATATTTCTATTTATACTCATAATAATAAGAATGAGATTGATATAGTTACTTTTTATATATACTGCACTGATCAGCACTAAAAGCAACCCATTAATAGCTTTTGTCAAAAAAATTCCCTACATTCTCCTTTATAATAATTTATTCCCTAAAAACATAAAATAAATAAAAAATAAACCAAACATATTAAAAAATATATATTTAAGATCAAAATTATTTCAAAAAATTTGAATTTTAACAAGTTCTACTATTCTTACGTCGTGGTATCGATACAATCAATTTCAATATCACTTTATCCTTAAGAAGATCCTGAAGAACAAGAAACAACTTGGTTAAAGTGATTTCGGCAGTTATAGAAGCTCTAACTTTTCTTTTTATCAACTCTAAATGTAGTAAATTTCAGACCACTCTATTTGGTTGATACCTACTGTCATTATTGAATCACACACCCTTCTATAGCTCTGTGGTAACCATCTAGAGCTCGTGAACAAAATCTGGACTCATCTGTGTAGAAAACTTGTTCCGAATTCCTCACTATGTTAATTCTTTATTGCTTGATTAATGTTTGGGAGTGTTCTCTTGTTTATATAGATGTCCTGAATTATTCTACCAAATAATTTCTAACCTCTACGTCCTAACGTCAAGTATCTGCTTACAAGAAGCGATTCCAGTTTCTTCCCATATAAGATTATGAAACTTGTAACTTTTATTTTTTCCCACAGCATAATTGAGTACTTCATGACTCAATAGTCCCAACTATATGGCTACCTATTTAGAACTCTTGAACAAAATCTAGACTTATCTGTGTAGAGAAGATCTTGCTCACAATAAGCGACTGGTTATTTATATAAAAGATTATAGAAATTCTAGAAACTGTTTCTGTTTTATACCTTCCCACATTATAATTGAAGCCCTATTTTTGACTATAATTCAATAATTCTCCTCCTAACTATGTGACAACCATTTGGAGCTATTGAACAATATCTAGACTTATTTGTGAAGGAAATGTTTGTCCATTGTTCCATATTTCCCACGCTGCTTATTTAAATTTTGAATCACCTGGTCAATATTTTGAGCCATATGCAGATATTTTTTGTAATTAGTAACAGTTGTTTTTAAGTGTCCCTGGATATTTCTCTTACTTAGTGGATAGCTTTAATTTTTCTACAGGATAATTTCTAACCTTAAAGCTATTGGCCATTTAAAGCTCGTGAACAAAAACCTGGACTTGCAAATGTCTTGTATTTATCGCCGCTGTTCCATAAAACTTCTAGGTAGTCAAGTTCTTGTTTCACACCATTTTCAGCATAAAAAACTGTAAATTATAGTCCTTTCACATTTCTGGCGACCTGTTTCAAGAAGTATCTTTAAAGAAAGTAAAACATGTGAAACATTGCTTTGAGACCATAATCTTGTATCAAACCAACCACAGTGACTACATCCACGTCACTAATTGTCTTAATATTTACACGCTCCATCCAGGGGTTAGCAGAGCTTATTATGGGTCCTCGTCGTGCCATGATACCTTGTTTGGTTGGATAATCTCATGTCATTGAAATTGAAATTTTTGAAAGGTAGTTCTCTAATGAAGTTGATATAGCAAAAAAATATAGAAAATATTGGAATTGTTAAAAAAATGACACTTTTTGTGGCGATCAGTGTATACTTGTTTGGGCAGTCTATATTTTAAATTGATATTTATTGTATTATAAATGTATTTTTCTATGAATATTACAATTTTACTGTGATAGTATATGGTGTAATAAAAACTGCTGGTGAATTTTATATACAAGGTATTCGGTTTTTATTGTTATTTATGTCGTTCTATGATAGCGTTTGTTCACATACTTTATTATATTTTTGGTAATAAATTTTCTTCACAATTCATTACATTTTCTCATTTATTCTTTTACTTTCCTACAAAACCGAATAGTCCTCAAATTATTTCTCTAGACGTCCTTTGAAATGAATTTGGAAAGCAAAAAACATCATTCATGTTTAAAAAAATATTTTATTTAGTACAAAAATCAACTGTATTTAGCTGTTACTAGCTCTAACCATTCTGAATGGAAAGATACTTTTGTAAAAAGGGTACTTAGTTGTATATCGCATCCAGCTGTAACTTTATAACCAACACTTACTATACCATGGATGTAATATCTTCCATCTTTATAGGGAAATACTAATCCTCCACCACTATCACCTTTACATACAGCAATACCTAAAAAAACATTTTAATATCTACAAATTTTCGGATAAAAAAGGCATTGAATGTTCTCTATTCTTGATATTCTTCTATAAATTGTTCTAAAGTATTTCTTAATTTGAAATCACGGAATAAATTTTTTACTTCCACTATTATATGGTCTTTCGAGCCTTCTATAGATTCATACCCGGCTCGAAGGACCAGCTAGTGTTGTAGCGACTGTTAGTAATTGATAGGAACTCAATTTTCAAGATTTTTTGTTGATAACAACGGTAATAAGTATTTATCTTACTTTTATTATAATGTCCTGCACACATTTTGTCAGGACTAAAATACCGAGCGCTCCAATCGGATGGTAGTTCTGCTTCGCAAGTACCATCTTCTTTATAAGGTATTAATATCTCTTTTAATTCATCCGATGGGTTACCTCCTGCTGTCGTATATCCCCAACCGGTTATCTAAAATTGGAACAGTTTTTTTGTTGTAGCATCTATCATTAGGAATCGACTTGAAATTGAGTCCTTACCACTCCTTGCATCCTGTTGTTGAGAGGTATATTATTCAAATTGTGGTAACAAACTGGTTGTACTACTTTTGATAATAACAAAGTATCAGTGGTGACCAAAAATGCTATATCTGAAGCGAAATTTTGGGCTTCCCCTTTATATTTTGAATGCACCAATATTTCACTGATCTGAAAATTTAGAAAAAAAAAATCAATTGATAATTTTTATGGAAATGAGTCTGGTTCATTAGTCCCATCTTAGACCAAATTGGTCCTGTGGGGTAGCTTTCTCCATTTAGATTAACTGGTATGGACTATAAGTAATCCTCCAGATACTTCTGGTTTTTGTTTTGTAACATCTTTTGGAGTATTTTTATTTGGAGGTTTTCATCTAACTAATGGTTGGATATACAGGATGTTTCAAGAAAAAATAATCCAGTTAGCTAACATAGGCAGGCGCAAAATATAAAGAATATATTTGAGATTGTAGACCACGCTACGAGGATGGATTGATATACATAAACTCTTAATCAAAAGGAATACACTACTTTTAACTGGCAATTATATTTTGACTCATGTCAAAAATAGAAAAAGCTGCATCATTTGTTTCATCTTGGAGAGTCAATGTTAGTAGACTACCTCTAATTTGAAAAAAAAAGTTAATTAAGCACAACTCAAACCAATGCTAAATGATAAAAATTTGGTTTAATGAATTTAGTTGAGAGATTGAAGTTTCTACACTCGAAACAATAGAAAAAACTCTCCATACGATGTTAGATAGATTTGGATGAGTTGAAATAAATAGTGCAATATAAAAATTTTTATTTTCATCAGTGCAGTTTCCATGGCAAAATCCATGTATTATAGACTACAAATTGTTCCTTATCTGTTCTATTCTCCATTTTTAGCCGCAAATCACTATTTCTAGTTTCCAAAACTAGATAAATGATATTTTAGAGAAATTTTACTTTAAAAATTAAGTAATTTCGCAAAAGAATACCTAATTTGATGACCTGGAAAAATTTTATTTTTTTGAAAATTGTTTTGCATCTCTTTACTTAGTGTTAAAGCTGATATTTTTCACAATTCCATTGTTATATAGGTCTTGCATGGTTACATGTCAAAGAGAGAGTATGAAGTAACATTCTAACAATGTTAACTTCCTTAGAAAGTATGATGTAGATTGTAAAAATGTGAAAAAATTATATTATGTTGAAAAAGATATTTTTATGTGATTTAGTATCAAAAATATTTTGATTTGTGAAAACTATATAAAAAATACATTTTTTATTAACTTACACTTGAATATTGAGCTTGGGTATCTCGAGGATCCATGAATTTGTTATAATATTTCCCAACTGCTATTCTCAATATGTCTTTATCAACAACAGCACCTTTCGAATCTTCGTAAGTTACACAATGAGCAGCTGAAAGTATAAGAGTATTATATTACCTTATATTCTGAAGTGTTCTGAACGTTTTTGAAGAACCTACAAGAACATTCGATAATTGGATTGGCCCAAAAAGGTGAAAAGAAGTGGACAAATGGTCTATATGGGAAAAATACCAATACAGTACCTAGAATACAACACAATTTCAATATTTATTTCTATAAACAAACGTTTAACAAAAAAAAAACGTCTGTTTTCTTTAAGAAATATTTTTATAACAAAAAAAAATCTATAAAAACATTAATAATTCATCATAATTAAATATTACTGTATTGAGGCTAGAGAGATTAGGATATTCTTCTTTCCACTGTAACTGAAACCTTTACCTGTATAATTACGTTGTTATCGAATATTTTGGAATCTTTGAAGTACCTGCGAGAGTTGGATTGTTTATAAAAGCATTGCACAGAACAAGTTGAATTTGGAAAAACGTCAAAATTTAAAAAAAACTTCGATTTATGGTATAAATAGTTACAGTATGTGTCTAAAATCTATTTACCTGTTACAATGACACGTTGGGTTAACATTGAACCGCCACACGAATTGATGAATTCACCACCTTGTCTTCGGTACAAAGCTGTAACCCATGGATAATCTCCCCTATCAACGTTCTTTCCATTTACTATTAATGGTACAGCCGAAACACGTTTTTCTCCACAAGCTGAAAAAAAATGAGCTAATGTTAATTTTTTATGGTATCCAAATAATAGGATTTCAACAAGCCCTAGGTTGCTACAAATCTGAATATATTGGTGCATATTTCAATTCTTCTTTTTGAGGATTTTTTTGATATACATTGTTGCTACCTAGTATGAAATACCTCATGTACATCATTAGACCATTGCTGAATAAATAAATTCTAGATCTACTATGTTTGAAATTATCTATCATCCCATATAGTCGTTGCTTACCTGGAAGAACCAAAATTGCTTTCTCTTGCTGTTTTTTTAAAACTGCTTCGTGTATAAATAAGGCAAGAAAACTTAATTACACTTTATTAAAAATAATACTTTTCAGTTACATAATCTAATGTATAAAAAATTTAATACATAAATTATTTTTACAAGGTTTGATAAAAAAATATGGAAAACGAATTTTTCATAGCAATAATTCACTACAGTATATGTCTGGCTCGTCAGTATGTTTTTTAACAACTTTAAAAAATTACCAAAGAAGCTCCAAAAATATTGAAATATTAATCCTGATGAAAATACATAATGTAGTAACCTTAAAAATTGTTATGGACGATGCAAAAGTAGAGTTGAGCCAGTAAATGACATTTTTTGACTTCAAAAACAGATGAAATGTACTAAAAGTGGATAAATTTGTTTTTTCAAACACATGGTAGAAGTACTGAACAGTTGTGGAACTACATGCAAAGAAAGAGACCTAAAAAGTGGACAAACAATCTTCTCCTTCGCCATTATATAACTAAAAGTCTATCTATCTGTTCATATCCTTCTTACCAGATTTAGTACCACCATACCCGTCCTTTCCGAAAATTAAAAAATGCGCTGAAAGAAAATGTTGACAAGACCATGACAAAGCAGAAAAAAAGCCTTCCATTCATGGATACAGCATTGGAATAAGGATATTGCTAATCAAAGGTAGTGCTTTGAAGAAGATGAAATCATATTTCCAATAAAATAATAATAATATTTTTTGATCACACCTCGTACATACATTAGTTAATTTTACAGTAAGTTAGGTGACAATTTAATAAAAAAACATGTCAACATCCGTACTGGCTGGTTTAAGGTCATAATAAAAACACATTAATAGTGGTTTCCAGGTCGTAGAATCCATTTATCGAGATCCCAGATGTCTAAAATTAATACTTCCGATTTCAGCAATAATTTAATTGATTGAATTGGATTTATCAATTAAACTAAATGTTTTATTTTGGGGGTGCTATTTTTAGGAGATGAGACCTTGGCTGGGAAGGTGAAAGACACACAGTAAGAACACAATCCAAAATAAGAGAAAAGGATCCAATTTCTGGTTAGGTTTACTTTGGCTTCGATTAGGTTATGTTTACTTTAGCTTTGATTGGGTTAACTTTACTTTAGATTCGATTATGTTATGTTTACTTTTGCTTCAATTGGGTTAACTTTAGTTTAGCTTCGATTAGATTAACATTACTTTAGCTTCGATTGGGTTAACATTACTTTAGCTTCGATTGGATTAACTTCACTTTAGCTTCGATTAGGTTATGTTTACTTTAGCTCCGATTGGGTTAGGTTTACTTTTGTTTTGGTTAGGCTATGTTAATTGGCCGTAAGGTCGGGAAAAATATATTTTTCTATAAAATTTGATGTTTTTATAATAAAGATGAATCGCTGTTTCGTATAATTCTGGATTCTGGGATCATGAAAATGCCAAATGAACGTGTTAATGCCAAATTAACGTGTTTTTATTATGATTGTAAACCGGGAAGTTACTGAAGGATTTCCAATAATATTATTAGTAGTTGCAAAAAAATATTTGTAAAAAGCAGAAGAATTTGTTCAATACAAAATACCAGTTAATGTTATACACATATAAAGCTTAGTTTATGCAGCCAAAATTAAAGTTAAATGAAAATTAACATTAAACTTTCTTGGTGTTAATTTTTTGGTTTAAATTAAGGATAAGGTAAACCAATAGAAATTTCCTGTTTCGAGTTATTTTTGCCATAGAAATGTGGAAAGCTCCTGACATTATCTATCAGTGTTCCCTCATCTAAAAAGGACATGGCTGACTTTCAGATATTGCTTTTTCCTATTTTTTTTATATTAGTTTCAAATATTTTCAAACCTAAAAGCAAGGATATGTTGTAAACAAAACAATACCACCAACCTAAACTGTCCTGGCGTATTCTCACAAAATTAAGGAATTGAATTGAGAATTTAAAAGTTGGTGAACTCTTAATTTAATTTTAATTTAAATTTACTGTTAATTGTCTGCATGTCAGTG
This sequence comes from Diorhabda sublineata, assembly GCF_026230105.1. NCBI lineage: Eukaryota > Metazoa > Arthropoda > Insecta > Coleoptera > Chrysomelidae > Diorhabda > Diorhabda sublineata. The sequence goes on from NC_079476.1 coordinate 16,863,938, forward strand.
TCTTTCAACTAGAAATTAAATTTGTTGGTTTAATGTTTAGTTTTGACTGCATAAACCAAGCTTTATATTAATTAAAGATCATAACTTCAAAATATTAGTTTAATGAATGTAAACATATGATGAAATAACTTAGTTTAACATTTATTTATAACTGAAATAAGTTACTGAATAATTTTATTGTTTTTAATAAGTTTTATAAACATTTTGAGTTTTGAGGGGTTTTAAATTGTGGTCGTAGGAGTGAAAGGGATGCTGGATTATCATTTTCTGAGTTTTTTCATTATTAAATAATAGGAAGCAATCTGAGAGATATGGAATGGAACGCTGAGGAAAATAGATAAAGACTTAAAAAAACTGATTTATATTAAGTTAAATCATTTAATTAAATTAATGATCAGTCCTAATCCGACATAAATCTGTACAGAATCGAAGCTCTACAAGATACTGGGTGCTAAGCATCAATGTGGGCTACAAAAGCCATTATGTACTTGTACTGGAACATCAGAAGAATTACTGGTTACAGATATTATAATTAAGTCTAAAACTCGCGGAAAAAATACTGAAGCTGTACTCATGGTTGACTGCAGGGCTGTTAGGCAGGTGATAAAGGTAGCTGAACAAAAATATTAATTGAAATTTGTCTTGATAGAGAACACGGATGTATAAATTACACATCTACTCATAAGACATGGATGTTTCATAGCTATTTTTAGCATTTTAAAATTAGACACTCACCAATTAGTCTTTACGGTCCTAAAGTGGAAGATACTCTAAAGCATACTTTTTTTGCATGTCAAATATTGCAGGAGGAACTTAGGGCAACTATACAACAAATCGAAAGCTTACTATCATCAGTAAATTGTGACGGTTTTTGAACCAAAAGGTCGTTTGAAAATTAATAGGGTTACTTGTAAGCCACTTTTATAAAAAAACGTGTATTTTTAATCAATTAAAAAACGTTTCGTTAGAAACCCGATTCTAATATAGATAATAAAACCTTGTAACTAAAAATTCGATTCAGTCTTATTCTATAATTTGTATATACGTTCACTGATATGCGGACGGTGATTGGAGGCCCCACCTTCAATCCTCACATGGATCATGGTAGGATCACCTTTTAAATACATTGGTTAATTTTACGTTTTGAAAAAACATGGCTCAACTTCCGAATCCGCCTGGTTTAATGCTATAATAAAAACACATTAGTTTAGTGTTTTCGAGGTCGTAGAATCCATTTATTGAGATTAAGGATGTCGGAAATTAATACTTTCGATTTCACCAATAAGTGAATTGATTGAACTGGATTTATGAATTAAACGAAAGGTTTTATTTTGGGGGTGCTATTTTTAGGAGATGGGACCTTAGCTGGGAAGGTGAAATACGCACAGTAAGAAAAAAATCCAAAATAATTGTTAAACGTTTTTTATCATTAAAATTTCAATTGGGAATTATCTCTTGACGTTGTTAACAGACCGAGGAACGGATCCACTTTCTGGTTAGGTTCAACTTTAGCTTCGATTAGGTTATGTTTACTTAGGTTAACTTTACTTTAGCTTCGATTAGGTTAGGTATATAGATAACTAAACCTTATAACTTAATATTCGATTAAGTAGTACTCTATAATAAGAATAATTGATAAAGAGTATTTTTTAATTGACTATAACTACACGTTTTTTGACTAATCGTGGCTTACAAGTTACCTTATTCAACAATCGTTACAAAATGTATATAAAATGATAGCTAGCCTGGAAAACCCTATGGTGACAAAAATAATAAATCAAAACTAGAAATATCTGGTAGACATACCAAGATAAGTCCAAGCAATATGAATTAATACCTTCTGGTGGAATAGTTATACAGTGTATTGAGAAGCAAGAGGGGGGTTTTTAGTGGGTAAAATAACATCGCAATTCCAGCTTTTGAAGATTTTCCCTTCCACAAAAAAAATACAAGGATTGCTTTTACTAGAGAAGAAATATTTAATTTAATGAACGTATTTTCGATCAAAAATCCACAACAGCTGTTTACCATAATGGAAACAAAATCATTCAACAGTTAAAGGAAGATATTGGATGTATTACCGCCACAATATACAAATGCTTTGTAGGGTTTAACCCTGCGTTGGTAAAAGAACTTATGGCGTGTTTGACGTAATACGAAATATCAAAATAAAAGAAGTTTTTAGCATTACTAAAGCATTTTGAATTGAAGCTACTGTTTATTGAGACTGTTTTCGGTTTGCATAAAATGGGAAATTTGGAGGAACACATTGAGACTGCATAAACTGCAAAAACAAATTTATGTGAAAAACAACCACTGAAGTAGCTCGAGTGGTGTCTTCGTCGTGGATTTGCCTATGGATATTTTTGAGCTTCTGCAGATTGTAGCTGATGCCACACTTTTCCAAAAGGAGTCCCGATAAATTGATGCTCTGGACGTTTACAGGTGAACTTACTGCTCATGAGCCACGTATGCCTGATCTTGTAATTATTGCTCTAGGTGGATTATGTTTATGTATGACAGCCTTCTATGCTCTGAGCTGAACAAGTTTCTGATCAACTCTGAATTGCCTACAAGTCGAATTGTTCTTTTCTATATTGAATCGAAATTCCTCAAGTTATGCTTGAGAGCCGAGCTCCGGATGTCCATCCAAGGATGGGCGAATATGATCCTCATAGAGGATTAGTGTGGAGTATACACATTTTTGGTCTCAGAGGACTTAAAGTTTTTGTGAAGCTGTTTTAGTTATTTCAAAATAAAACTAAAACAGAAGTATAACCACTTTGTTTTGCAATAGTAATTATTTTGTGGATTATCGTCTCTAGTTTGTTAAAAATGACTCTTTAATGTAAATCATACTAATAAGTAACTATAATCAAAAAATATTCAGTAACCATTTTCTTTTGACTTTTTAACGTTTTTGATTATTTGTTGGGAAATGACTTTACAATAAAGGTTAATTTGATGGAGAGAGCGTAATTTTCACAGCATTTTATTCACACAAAAGCTTCAATTTATGTTAGTAAAGAAAACACACATAAAATAACTAATTTAGAATCAAAATTGCTACGTATAAATATTTATAATGATCCAGATCTAACGTCAAGTTGTATATTAGGTTTTTCGTCAATAGTAAAAGTTTTATTGTTATAGTAAATGTTAACGTTAAAATTAAGATTGATTACGATTGGCTGACCTGGTATACATTGCGGAGCTGGTAAATTCCAAGTTCCACCTCTGCAAAATCTTGTAACAGGTACTCTATCTACTGGTTCGTAATAAGGAGAACAGACAAACGTTGCGTAAGCACCTTCTGTAGCTTCGCTGCACTTGATTTCCGCTTTATTTTCATTATAACAAGATACTTGAGTTACTTCGGTCGTGTATAAAGGTGGGCATAGTACTAAAAAATAAAATAAATGAATGAGTTTACGTACATTGTTTTCACAATACTGTAAAAGATATTCTGACATAATTGGAACTGAAAGCATAATGGAGCAACCTATAGATAGAATCATACGAGGATTGCTACTTAAGTTTTCAGATATGGCAACAGGAATGTGAATATGTCAAATTTGACATTGCCACTCAGAACGTGTTGTTATACTACTATTTGAGTTGCTTACAGATACTTGAAACATTCATCTTTGTCAAAAAATGGAATTAAATCGCGAACATTTTCGTGCGATGATTTTCTATGACTTTCGACGTGGATTAAACCAACAGTAGTGTGCCAATAAACTCGCTTCGACTTTTGGTGAAGCACCATCTTTAGCGACCGTGTTTCGCTGATTTACCGAATTCAATCGTGGTCGCGTTTTTCTACAGGATGAATTTCGTGAGGGTATTCCAAAATCGGCTGTTCTGCCAGAAAACATTGATGCTGTGCGTAAACTGATATTGCAAAATCGTGATGTGACATAACGTGAGATTGAGGCATACTTGGGGATTAGTTCCACTCGCATACATTCAATATTGCATGAACATTTGGCCGTCAAAAAGATTTATTCCCTCTGGATACCGCATAATTTGACAATCGCTCAAAAAAAAGTTCGTGTCGATTGGTAGGAAGATAAACTAAAAAATTCAATTCCGGTGTTTTAAAAGACGTCTGTAAGATATTGATAAGCGACGAATTATGGATACATGATTATGAACCCGAAACTAAACAACAATTAATCTTTCAAAATGAACCAAATCCTATAAGTTGTTCACGCACGAAGCACTTCCAAGTAAATGATTACCAAGAGTTGGAAAAGAAATCAGAGAAACCAATCGTAGAAGACGAATCACCACCACCACCACGACAATGCGACCTGTCACGCATCAGTTCTAATAAAAATCCAATGATCCAATTTTTATTAATACAATGGCGATTTGTTTATATTGTTTTTAGAACCAATTTCTAGGAAGTCCTTTTTATTTATTTATTTGTTTGCTAACTTTCTACGATTATTCGAGATCTTCTTTTGGCTATAAAGACGTGCTTGTTTAGCAGCGAGGAGTCAGCATATATTTCAATATCATAGTGAACTATATAAGTAGTAAACAGTTAAAGATACAGTGTGTATAAATTCACCCCACCTTTAGAAATAATAGTAAATAGTTCAATTGCTAGCTACACAAACATACAAATAATGTTAAAGGTACTTTATTTCGTAGAAGTATAACTCTAGGTTATAGTGGAGGTCAAAGACAAGCAAAACAGTTCATATTAAAAGTGCCAGTAGAATTCTGATCAGTGAAGACTGAGTAGTGAGTTTATTAACAGGATATTGTAAGCTCGATCGATATGTAAAATTGATAGGGTTGATTCGAGTTGAATCTGGAACAGAAACTGTTGAAAATATTCTATTTCCCACAGCAGTTGAATATACGTAGTGGGGTCCATGAAAAATGTCTTAAATTGAGATATTCTTCTTTATTCAGTACCGTGCCTGTCTTCAAGCGTGGGCTATCTGCATTACAATTTTATTGAATTGCTCTCTATTTATCACTACTCAGAATAGTTATTCTACTCTCGGTATGATCTAGTTTCTAATATTTCGTAACCACGATAGCTTTTTCCTAACTATCCATCTTCTGCTCTCAACCTTTTTCTAAATGATCAGGCGAGGGATGCGATATTTGGTACCTCGTATTATATGCCCGAAATATCCGACATCTCTTTTTTATGGTGTTTAGAAGTGGAGTCCACAGTATCTTGAATGTTCACCTCTAGCACCATTTCTCAAAGGCTTCTATTTTATTCATTATGTCAGCTTTAAATGCGCGTCTGAACTGAGAGGTTTCTATTAGTGAGAGTTGGTTTCCACTTTACGTATTATTTCAATCCACGCTCTTATCTCTCATAAAGAGAGAATATATTGAAAAATAATTTGACGTTACACAGAGTGTTTAAATAAAAAGGTGTGGAACAACACTGTGGGTATAATAGAGGTATTTAGTAACAATTATCACGGAGAGCCAGAATTTCTGTCGCTGTGATAAGAACTTCAACTGTGCCCTCCATTTCCTTGTCCGAGCTGGAGCGCTTTCCTTTGAGGTGATTTCTTAGTGGATCAAATTGCTAGAAGTCATAGAGAGACATGTATGGGTGGTAGGGCTCCCATTTAAAATTGGTCAGTACACTTTGTGTGGCTTCGAAAACCTGAGATGCACATTACCTTTAGGCAGAATCACTGCTTTTTTGATAGCAGCTCTGACCGTTTTGCACTTAACAAAATTGTGTAAAGCACGAAGTATCTTGGCGTACACAGGATATTCAGCGTTGAGCATCACTTTGCGTGCTATCTCGTCAATTGAACCTTCCTCTCCTCGGGGTCATATGTGGGCCCTCGCGCATACGTACAATTAAGCCGTACACTACATTCGCGTTTCTATATGTTTCGCTACATTATCCTAAATGATTCATGACCATTTTTTCTAAGTTAGGCTAAGAATTGCATGATATATTCGGTCCTTAAACTGATATACGTCATAGATAAATTATTAATATACTTACTTGAGCAAGTAGGAGTTTCAGCTGACCATCCCTTTTCTGAGCAAAGTGATAATGCATTCTGACTAGATAGCTTGTAACCCGATCTACAAGAATATGTTAAAAGAGTATTAACGGATACTTTTGTTTTTGGTTCCGCTCGAGCACCACCAATAATTGCCCATTTTCCATTTTCTGGATGGTCAGGTAACATACAACCCCTAAACGCGAGAAAAAATTAATATTTACATATGATTATCACAAGTTTCATTTATTACACAATGAAAAAAAGTAAATTTATGTTTTTCACTAATCACCTTAAATCTATTTTGATTTTTTTTATGTAAAAAGCAAGTACAAGATGGTAAACCCCTATTAAAATCGAATAGTTCGAGCGGTGCCTGCCTTATGGAGATGTCTGTGGATATTGATCTTGAAATTCTATTCGGGCTTGCACTTCTCTAATCCCGATAAATGGACGTTCTGAGCGTCTGCAGGCATAAACTTGATGTTCATGAGCCACGTATGCCTGTCGAGTAGGTTTGGCAAATACTGCTCTAGGTGGGATTATGTTGGACAGTAAGAGCATATGCCGTGGTGGTATCGGTAAAACAGAGTCAGATCAGCGACTTTACTTCTATGCTCAAGTTGTCCAAGTTTCTTGTCAACTCTAGATCGTCTACAAGTCAAATTTCTCTCTTCTGTATTGAGCCAAACTTCCTCAGATTATGCTTGGGAATCGAGCTCCAAAAATGCGAGCAATACCCCAAAGATGTATTAGAAGCTGTTGCTAAGTATATAGCTTATTAGTCTTAAAGAGAGCTCCAAGTTTTTGTGAAGTTGCCTAACTAATTCGTCCACGTGACTATGACAGGAACACATTGCTCAAAACCTCAACACCCATCAAACGAATATCCTTGATTTTACTTGAGTAGTGAATATAAGCAACAAGCTTGAAAAAGTTGTTAGAAAATTTATCAATGTTCGAGGGTAATTCAGATAGAAAATTTTTTGCTTGCTTCAATTAAAATTCCGAGCAATAACGATTTATTTTAAAGGTGCATTCAACAAAACATCAATTAGAAAAGTTAAGTGAAGTTAAGTTGGCGTTATTGTGATCCGTAATCTTTATAAGCTCTTGCTTGCTTGTACACCACTTTTGGCCAATCGACTAACCAGGGTCGATCTATTGGAGTGATTAGTAATTTTTCCTCGATATTCAAGCCAATCGCTTCGCCAGACGATTTTTTCCAAGCGAGTAATAATCACGATAACCACATAAAACTCACCATTATCATTGGTGATCCATCCGTCTCACAGCAAAAGAAACGACATTAGGAAAATAATCTTATTCATAAGATTGTTCACAACAACGTCTATTTGCAATAATTTAATATTGTTTATTTTGATGACAAGATCTGATAACGTGATGTCCTTAACTTCATTTTCAATCTGAGTTCACAAAACTTACGGTCTCAAGTTAGTGCAGATTGCGGGTAAACACTCAGTTAGATCTCACTCGTGAGACTGAAAAAGAACGAGTTATCACGTCGCAAGTGAGAATAATCTGAGTTTTGGTGTAAATGGAAAACATCTAATATGTATTCATGGTAACAGTGAAAACTTCACATGGGATTCTTTTCCAGTACAGAGTTTTATGTATGGAACGCCTCAATTATCTCGGAAACACATTGTACGATTTTTATAAATTTTTGTGTACAAGGCTCTTGTGATTAGGCCGGTATTATCGCCCCCGCGATCACCTGACATGAATCCTTTCGACTATTTCCTATGGAGTCACTTGAAAACATCGTTTATAAAACAAAACCTGCAAATATTGAAAATTAAAAGATAAGATTACCATACAAATAAGAATAATTGAGCAGTCAGGGATTGCAATGCAAGACACAATATTTCTTGATCAAAAGCATGCGCAGATGAAGTTCAGATGATTGTTTCACATAAAATCTCGCACTTGCATCTTTATCGGTTTGATGTCATTTTATTGCAAGTAAGTTACAGTTCTAGGGAGAAATCTAGTTACTTTTGGCTCAACAGATCAGCTGACTTTGATAAAACTTAGCTTTATTCTCATTGTTAAGCTAGGCACAAAATATTAAATGAAATTTGAGGTTAGTATTTTGATTAATACTATTTTCTGTCTATCACACTCCAAAAGCAAAGTAGCAGAAGTTATAATTAATGCTAGTGATGCAATGACCAGTTTTTTCTTATTTACTGAACCAGTTTCGTTAAACTTTTTTACTAATTTACTAATAGTAGACTTTGTTATGGGATTTCGGTTAGGATATCAATTATTAAAAACACAAAATATATAAGGTGATCTATTTGAAATAACAAAGTTCATTATTTTTCCGGAAATAGGAAATATCTGACAACAATGTGAATACTACCATAATACCGACCGCATCACAAGACCATTATACACAAAAGTTTATAAAAATTGTACAAGCCGATTGATTGTTTTCAATCGGACGACTAGATACAAATTAATTGATTTCATAGGATTTCTACTGGAGCAAAATATTTTCATTAAAGTACGAGGTCTGGCTAGTAAAGAACGAGACTGCGCGCCTAGAGGGCTGCGTTGGGTACCTAGATACCGTGTCTATGCACTCTCAAAACATATTTCCGTTTGAAACGAACGTGTTTTTTCTCGTGCCGAAAAACAAGAGCAACGTATCAATCTCAAATTTTTCGTTAAATTGAAAAAAACTTCGACTGAGTGCTAGAAATTGTTGCAAAAGGCCTATGGGGATAATTCTCTATCTCGTGCGCGTGTTTTTGAGTGGTGTAAGCGCTTTAGTGAGTGCCGATAGAGCAAATCAAAATTCAAGGCAATATTGATCGTTTTTCTCGACATTTACGGTATCGCGTGATGACTGAATGGTTTCCAGAGGGTCTGACTGTCAACCCTACTTACTATTTGTCAATTTTGGCTACACTGTGAGAACGTAAAAAATGGCCCGAGTTGTGGAAGAAAAACTCGTGGATTTTATACCAGAACTACGCACCTGCCCATAATGCGCTATCTGTGAAGCAGTATTTGGCCAGATAAAATCTGCTCCGATTATTTAATAGCTAGATCTCGTAATATCACTAATGTTTATGTGAAAATTTAGCTTCTTTGATTTGTATACAATAGCGACTGTTTATTGTGACTAAACAATTTGCGATTCCTTAAAAAGAAATATCGAAACAATTTAACTTACTGTGAACTTGGAGGTACCACAATAACCGGAGGTTTATCAGTTGGTTTCGAGGTAGGTTTATTCGTCATACAATTACGTTCATCAGAATTATCAATACAATCCTTTTTACCATTGCATTCGGCGTACCCATCGACGCAAGCTCCATAATCGCATTTGTAAGTGAATCCTGGACAGAACATATTCAAACAAGTCTCTCGTGTTTCATCGGATTTATCCGTACAATCGGCAACGCCGTTGCACTTGTTATCTTTAGATATACATTGACCAGATTGACATTGAAATTCGTTAGATCTGTAAAAAAATTTACAGTTAATTGATAAAAATACCTGCAAATTCAACTTACTTGCAGTTACCGGAATCCTGTTCTTCATTATTTGAATATACGCAATTTTTTTCGTCCGAATTATCCCTACAATCTGATTTTCTATCGCATTTTTTATCAGCATCTATACAAGCACCATAATCACATGTGAATAAGTAGCCAGGGCATCTAAAACAATAAGTAGACAAAGTACCCAGTGATTAATTTACGCGTAGCACTTCAATTTAGTGGACGAAATTCCAGAATTTTAGAGACGAAAAAAGTAAAGACAAATTGGTCCAGATACGTTTTTAATGGAATATACACTGAAAAAAAAAACAGTTGACTCGAGAAAAAATCTAGAACCAATAAATTTTTCTGGGTTTAAATGATTTTTTTTTAGTTTTTTTTCTTGGATGAAGTTAACTGTTGTTTCAGTGTATTATAATTATCTACTTTATCGAGTAATTTTCATTACTTCTTTGCAGTTGAATTGGTTGTTAACCACGTTATAACGAACACTATACTGTGGATAAATAAATGTATTTATAAACATTGTATTGTTTATATTTCTCATCCAACCCCGACGTGATTTTATTTTATCGTTAAATAGTTGGTGTGTTGGCGCCATACTTTTGTGAGCGGTTTGTGCAACAGAAAACGAGTCAATCCGGCATATTTCGTTACCGTATTTTCGTCTGTTCCCATTATTGGCATTAAGTGGCCAGAATGGTGATTTATCCAACGAATCGTAAGTTTTTTACCTCACTGTGCTGCACGGTGTATGGTTCATTTCCCGCCAACTGCTGCCAAACGGCAAGATGGTATTAGCGTTCTGGAATTTTCGAGGCCAACGTCTTCGGATTCTACGACCACGTGACATTAAACCGGTAATCTATGTTACAACGACCATTATACTGTAGGTGAATAAATGTATTTATAAACATTACATAAACAAACTTCTTGTCTACAAGAACTATACAATTTCTTCACTACATCTACACATCATTTGGATATCTAGGTGCAGCGAACAAATTTCTGTCTTCTCTTGTTACCAAAAGCAAAAATGAGAAACCGACTACGTAATCTGAAGCTATGGGATTGCAACATTTAGAAACAACAAACTAGTCATTGTTTGGAATGTAATTTTAGATCGTTTTAATGCTGCTACTATTTGATATATTGACGACATCAGATCTTAGCAATGTTATGGTCGGGCTATTCAGAACATATACAGAAAGTCAAAAGGTGGAGTCGAGCTAGAAAGTACCATATTGAAACCATACTCATATTCAAAAGGTTTGAGATAAGGGTCCAGTTTATCACCAACATTATTTAATTATATACATTGATGAAGTTCCAAAACTGCGAGAAATAGAATTGAGATAGAGGATAAGTGCGTAACAATTCTATTTTTCGCAGATGACCAAGTTGTTAAAGCTTGCGACATGGACAAAATGGATTTTGAATATGAATATGTCAATAACAGAGTATCTGCTGGTTGGAAACCCAAAAGGAGATTCCGACAATTCAAATATCTGGGAAGCATAATTTCGTAAGATGGAACAAAAAAAGAAGATATAAGAAATAAAGTGCAACAAGCTACACAAATTCTCAACTCATTACTTTGGTCAGAGAAAATTCACCTAAGCAAAAAAATGACAATATACAAAGTCATAGTAGAGCTTATTTTAACGTATTGATGCGAGTGCTGCAACTGACGAATAGACAGGAGAAAAAAATAGAGGCTGTGAATAGAGGATCGTGCAGGATATCCAGAACATAAAGATATTCGACGAAGTTAGATCTTATATACACGACTTTAAAGAAAATACAGGCTAAGCAACTGTTCTGGTACGGACATGTGATGCAGATGGAGCAGAACAAGTGGCCGAAGAAAACATTGATGTACCAACAACAGAGTAGAAGAAGACCCTCAAGGACTTGAAAGGAAGGAATTCAACGGACCATGAAAGACAGGGCTATCAGGGGAAACGAGTAGATAGAAAAGTTTGGCATGTGAAATGCGGGATGCGGCAAAGGAAGCTGTAGGACCCCCGCATATTTAATGCTGCTAATAAGAAGCTTCAAAGATCTTAAGCTGATTTATCATCCGTAATACACATCTATAGTTCCCTGGATTTCTTTCTTTAAAGGATGAGAGATACACAATTTTCTGAATATGAAGAAAAAGCCAAAGCACTATCTAGAGTTCATGACTTTTATCGTTCTGATTATCGTTATAAATAAAACAGAAAAATTCAGCCAGATTACTCACTCCAGTAAATGAAAAAACACCTTTCTTTGGACAAGAAAATTTTTGCAAAAATTTTTATTAGCCTATTCTAAACATTCTATTGTATTCACGGGATGTTTATCCGACATGGCTCAGAATTTTTTTTCGATCAAGGATGGGCGAAGACTTACTGTCTGTTAAAGCTACACCAGCCCAAGAAGTTAACTATGACGATAGTTGGCGGGCCGAAGCCAAGAAAAAGCAATTTTCAAATTGATTTATATTAAAAATATATATATTTATTATTTATCTATCTAAAGCTTATTTATCCTTAATGTTTATTAGTTATGGCGTGTCGAAATGGGCTTAGAGCGGCATCAAACCTAAATCCATCACTAAAAGTACCATGATCTACAATCGAAGAGCTTTCATTCGAGGGTGAATATATTGCCTAAAATATAAAAACCTCTCCTAACGTTAAACTAAGGGTGTAGGGACAAAAAATCCACACAAACTGTTTGTTTTAATTTAATTATTTATATAATATAATAATAATAATTATATACTTTTTATATAACTGAATCAACACCCAGTCGCTTCGCTTTCCTAATTTTACTTTTTAAATGCTGCATTTAATTATGAAATATTGTTAGAGATTGCTCAAAATTCTCTTTTTTAATTCTTCATGTGTAGTTGTCTCCCACATTTCGTTTCAAACTTCACTAAATTGGCTTCAGTTGTTGATTATTCCTTAGTTTCTCAATAAAAGGAATATTCAACTTTGCAAAAGCTCCTACAACGTCCTTTGCAAAATAAGCAGTTATCATATCTGGCCAAAACACAAAATTTTCTTCAGGAAATTTTCTTTATGAACTGCATCAATCTATATGGTTACAGAATATCCAGAAGGACAAATGTATGCTAAAGAAGGGCCATAGAAGATCGCTAACCAAATCAACATTTTCGACTTGAACTTTTTGGGTCTTTTGAAATACACTTCTGAATTTACTTCCTCGTCTTTCTGACAATAACAAGTTATTGTTATCGTTATTGTGAATAACAAGTTTTGTTATTCATCGTTTCACTCCCGTCAAAAGTAAAATATGATTCGTCTTCGATAAGGATTTCCTTACCTTTAGCGAGCAAAAGATTTGATTTTTGTTTCATTTGTTGCTTCTCAAAATATTTGGGTGTTGATTTTTTAAATTTTGGAACGACATTCTGTTCTTTTAGAATGCGCTTTTCTGCCTATCCTGACTTTTTATCAATCGCATTACCTGTTTAACACATCGACAGATATTGTAAATTTGTTTGTCTGACTACATACTTAGTCAATGCTTACTTTACTGGCTAAGATGTCTAAAAATGACCGGATTTTTTGTCCCTACATCTTTACCTTTGATCTAGGTATGATTTTAGCAACTGAAAGGTAGTTATTTTAATTATATGTCAGAATTTCACACCTTGTTAAAGAACAGATATGCCTAGACATAAGTTCAAGCAATATTACTTTTGAGGCCGATTCATAAACTTGACTTTCCGTTGACGTTTGCTGTTTGAAATTAAAAACCTTGAAATGCATAAGACCATTATACTATTTGCCGTTTGTCGTTGGTGATTTGCAACATGAACGAATTTTATCTTTTACCGCCAAGCGCAGCAAATTTCGTAGGAATAGAGAAGAACCAATCACAACCGTTTGCGTTTGTCACGTGATTTTGCTCTCAATAAAAAAAACTCTTCGTTATTTTCCATAATATCGTCCATAAATACTAGATTAGAAACAAAAATATCAAGAAAACAAAAAGCAGTGCACACGTCAAAGAGACTAACAAAACTTTTAGGTTAGCTGCAGCAACGTCAAGTTTATGAATAAGGTTAATAGATGTCACTCGCGAACGGCAACGGCAAACGGAAAATCAAGTTTATGAATCGGCATTTAGATCTAGGGTTTTAAGCTGCAAGGAAATAGTGAAAATCTATTATAAATAAAAGAAATTTTATCATTCTTGTTGGCTTATAGGTACAAATGTTATCTCTATAAATTATTTAAAATATCTGAATGCAAAAGTACTTACTGTACTTCAGTTTTACAGTCCGCATATTCGTCACTACCATCTTGACAGTCTTCTTTACCGTCACATCTGTTTTCGATTTTTATACATCTTCGATCAGAGGCGCACGTAAAACTATGACATAAAAAATATAAAAAATAACCATTCGTTAGATGATAGGAATATACACAAAATTACGATAAAATAATGCACAAAAAATAAGTCACAAGAAAAAATTTAGAGTAATATTAAAAACAAATTTGAATTCACTAAATCATTTTAGTCAAAATATTCAAAATTTTTCAAGTTAATACCTTCTTAGAGATACGTCATTATGGTTGTTGTATGTTTGATAAGATTTGATAGTTCACTAAAAATTCAAATGAAAAATGCTACAACTTTGTTGCATATGTCGTTTTCATTGGTTATTTATATAGTTTGAAAATCACTTATTGCATTTAAAAAAATATTATACGGAGTGCAATATTCAATACGATTCCCTCAATTAATTTTTCTAAATCCGGTCCTGGAATTCTCAAGTTTAGCTAATAGCAGACAAATGCTTAATAGTAGAGCATAGCATTATGAAAAAATTTAAAAAATTTAAAGCTGTGTAAGCACTGTAGCCAATTAAAATATATGGTCGATTTCACAAATCACACAATATTCAATACGATTCCCTCAATTAATTTTTCTAAATCCGGTCCTGGAATTCTCAAGTTTAGCTAATAGCAGACAAATGCTTGATAGTAGAGCATAGCATTATGAAAAAATTTAAAAAATTTAAAGCTGTGTAAGCACTGTAGCCAATTAAAATATATGGTCGATTTCACAAATCACACAATATTCAATACGATTCCCTCAATTAATTTTTCTAAATCCGGTCCTGGAATTCTCAAGTTTAGCTAATAGCAGACAAATGCTTGATAGTAGAGCATAGCATTATGAAAAAATTTAAAAAATTTAAAGCTGTGTAAGCACTGTAGCCAATTAAAATATATGGTCGATTTCACAAATCACACAATAATATATTAATAAATAATAAATAAATAAGAGAAGATGACACTTTTTAGTAGCTTCATGATATCCTCCCTGAGGGACGATAGTACATACGATAGAAGTATTTAAAGTATATATAAAGTATATATTATTTGTTACTTAATAAACACGTCAAAGTAAGAGTATTCATCTCGTTTTAATATCTATGTGTTTCGATTCATTTTATCAATTTGATTTTTGTTAATTTTTCATTATAAGTATGTATCGATTCAAATAAGAAATTTAATGAATATTTCAGTAGTCTCAGAATCCATATCTGTTTTCATTTTGATAATTATTCGTTTACCAAAATATAAACACGTAGTTAATATATAATAAAAATTTGACCTTGACTGCCAGCCTTAATAATTCACAATTATATATTAGTTTCACAAAAACAAATTAATTTTCAAAACTTACCCATCACATTTGTTCGTTGCTCTTCTCTCTCTTAAATTTACAAAACTGTCATTGTTAAACAAGAATCCAGTTGCTACACTAATAACACCTAAAATTTCAAACCAATTCAATTTTAAATTCAATAATCACTATATAAACTCACTTAAAACAACGTAAAAACAAATACAATGTTGTAGAAAACCGTTACACTTCATAATTATCACTGTTGTAAAAAGTTTAATAAGATCTCATTGTTTTTAATTCTACGGAATCTTCAAAAAAAGAGAATGTCTATAACTAGTTTTTTATGTTTACGAACGTATCTCATGAGAGAGGCTTGCACGACGACTACCAGCAGACCAGCATCAAATATAAAAACCCAAGAGAATTAAGTTTATAGGGGAATTCCTATGGTTATTTGGAAAAATAAATCACTAGGGAATTTATTTAAATTACGAAATCATTGGAATGTAATAATATTAATATGTTGATTGTAATAACAGGTTATCGCTCTTTTTGCGAGGATCAATAAACTTCAGGACCGTACTACGATATCACATCTTGTACAAAGTGTTCAACTTAAAAATAGTTCACCGTTAAATTTTAGTGTTCTAGTTGCCGGATGTGGTCTATTCATCTTTTGTCGCCTCTACTGACTTCTGAAATTAGCTCCTGTAAGATCATTGATTATTTTCACGTATAAAATGGTTAAAACATATATGACCTACAGCTGTGATTCCCAAAGTGGTCCAGGTGGACTCCTAAAGGTCCTCGGAAGACTCAAAGGAGGTCTACATTGGGCGTGACAAAAAATCGGGGTCTACAATCGTAAGTAGGTGTCCATGAAAATTTATTGGGTTTTGATAGTGAAGAACTAAAATGTTGACTTGACCCACCGTGCACAGTATGTTCGCTTCAACGTCTTACAATATCTCATTACTTATAGCAAAGTCTGGAAAACCGCACACCATTAGAGAACAGTTAATTTCACCAGCCGTTGAAGAGGTTTTAAGGACTGCTCTGCACAGAACTTTATGTGACATACCCAAAAGAATTCCTTTGAGTCACAATATTGTATAAAAACGTATTTTAGCTCAGATATTGAAAGTTTCTTGTTTGATTATCAGAAAACAACTCCTGAGTAATTTTTTTGAGGAAAAATCTATTTCATTTATAAACGATATTTCGGTGGAGTGCCTGCCATGTGGTGGGCTTATAAGCCATCTTAAAAGAATTATACCAGAGGTAACTGCAATCCACTGAGTTATCCACCGTCAACATCTAGTTGCGAAAAATTTGAGAGATAGATTACACCAATTGCTTCAATTTATGATTGATGCAGTTAACCAAATAAGTAGCAATGCATTGAATATGCGCTTATTTGCACAATTGTGCAATGAAAATGATGTAGACTTTCAAAGATTGCTGTTACATACAGAAGAACGCTGGTAGTCGAACGGTGCATGTTTATCAAGATTTTATTTACTTTTCTAATCAGTTTCCTGGAAAGTAAAGATACAAATTTGAAGGAAAACCTGATCAATTTTTCATTAGACATCGCTTAATTGACATATTTGGTAAAAAAATTTAATAAGATCAACTTACAATTGGGGCGAACGAATACATGCGAAAGAATAACAAGGTTAGGATCTATAAGACTTGTATCAGACCATTCAGAGAGGAAACCAACAAAACGAAAAGCATGCTTTGGGTAGCCGAAATGAAAATTCTCAGGACTATAGTAGGAAAAACAAGAGTAGATCGAATCAGGAACACTTACATCAGGAAACATTGTGGGGTGCAAGACATCGTAAAATGGGGAAGACAAAGAAAAAGAAACAGTGAGAACTATGCCACGCATCGTACTTGAAGGGGAAAGAGAACCCGGATGACCACCTAAGAGATGGATGGACAGCTGGCAGTCCACCTCCCAGGAACTGATACAAAGGAACCTGCAAAACTAATAGATCATGAGATCTTAAAAATGAATAACATGAAGAAGAACTTACAATTACAAGGGGACAGGCGCAATTTAATAAAAACAAAAAGTGTAATTTCAGCTTTCCTTGGTAAATTGAAATTTAGTGGAAATTTTGTTTAGTTGATTATATTATCAAATAATTAACCCTATCAAGCAATCGATTCTAGCCTGTTCTTTCGAAAACTGATAATTCGTAGTTGAAACTCAGTCACAATGGAAGTTTTCAGGTTCACCGGTTCCACCAAAATTTTGAAAGGAGTCTAAGAAACAAAAGAGTTTGGGAACCAATGCCCTGAAGAAATATTTAAAAAAATTATTGAATTGTAGTTTATAACCCCTTGGGCACTTATGGAAATAAAGTTAACATAATGTTATTTTTATTAATTTTATGTAATGTAAACACAATTCATGCATTTCATCAAAACATTTATCGTTTATTCTTTTGAAGTGGTACAGTACATAGAAATCCTTTTAGATTCAGGAATTTTTGGTTACTTAAATTCGAAAATTGTTTAGGAGATACTATGAAATCGAAAATGGAAATTTTCTGCCTCTTATCTCTTCATTTTTTCATTATTTTTGAATGAACATATTTTATATTCCACAGTTCTGTTCATCCTAACTGTTCCTGTTGCTCGGAAATTTATCTAAGTTCATACATCAACTTCGTCGAGTTATCAAAAGTTATCAAAATGTAATGAAGAACGTTAACCAGGATATTGTTTGTTAAAAAAGTCAGTAAATTTAAACACAACACATTCCCCTAGACCTTAAATTTCTATAGTCCTTTTTTGGTTTTTTCTTCCTTGATAAATTTCATGTACAGTTCGTATTTTCGCAATCACGTTCTGGGGAGTTATACATATCGCACTCCGAGAATGAAAGGGGCTCAACTCAAAAAGTGCCATTTTTAAGTTACTAGCATTGTACGATTCACGGGAACGGTTTTTGTATTTTTTTAGTGTAAACCCACTAGGGTGCGCCATGTGACTATAGTACTGGCCTAGTTGGTAGGGGGTTGCCTGGGATGGAAGAGGCACATCTCAAAAATTCCAATGTGCATCTAGAGAATATTGAGGTGAGAATACAGTTGGTAAGGGACATTTTTCGAGTTGTGACCATTGTAACTTTGTAGGTAAGTACATTTTTTTAAAATAAGATCTCTTACTCATAACAAAAGAAATAATTTCTAAGACTTTAATCTTTCATTTTAATACTACAAAATCAATCTATTAACAGTTTTCAATGGCTTCAGTTACCAAATTATTTTTTTTTTAATTACTGTTGATCTGACAATTTTAAAACCTTATAAACCCTGACCTTATGAAATGTAATTAATTACTAATAATTTCAAATGGAACGGTGGCTTAAATAAAGGTAAAACAATGATACACAGAACGAAATTAATAATGAATATCACCCCAAGAGAAGTAGATCATCATGTTGAAGGGGAAATTTTTCATCCACTCCCAGCTCAAACGGAAACAAAACTGTTTACAATGTCTGAGGATCTGAAATTTTTGCAGTCAAAAGTTGAAAAGGGACCTGATTTAAATCTCGATGTAATTTTTTATTCAGAGAACCGCGTTGGACAGAAAAAAAATGAATATGTTATTGGGCTACACCTTTTTGCCTTACAGAAATTTAGAAACTTACAGAGCATAACTCATACATTTTTAATAAAAGGCCATACCCAGAATGAGGGCGATGCGATACATTCTGTAATCGAAAAACAAATTAAAAGATCATTGAGATCTAGCCCAATCTACATACCGGCACAGTATGCACACATCGTGAGAGACTCGAAGAAAAAACCCCATTTTTTAATGTAGAAGAATTGAACCATAGTAACTTTTTTGATTTCAAAGAATATAACCCTCGAGTGGGAAACAATTTTACAATTAATACAGAGGGTTACTAAAAACAACCCCAATAGTTTCCAATACAAGACATCATACGCCAATGAGACATACAAAACAATTAGCCGAAAAACAAGACTATTCAGACAAAATGTGCCAATAATTACCGATGAAACTTATAGACCCAAAAGAGCTTACCACAAACCTTGTGGGATCCAACAGAGAAAAAACAAGATTTGCTCAAACTATTTTAGAAAAACCTTATTCCTCAGGTGCATCGTTCCTTTTGTGAAAGCTTGTAAGGTCAAGTTTGTATTTTTCTAATTATTTTGAATTTTTTTCCAAAATTTAATATCGTTGGGTTTCCTTCAACCTTCGATTATTTTATTTATTAATTCTTATTGTTTATCAGTATTTAAATTGTGAACTCTAATTTCCCAAAGTGCAATTTATAGTCGTAATTTTAGTTGTAAAACTAAATTTATGAAAAAAATTTAATGTTCCTTATTTATAGTTATAATAACACTCTTTCATTTATAAAATGATAGCAATCATGCTGTGATAAATTAAAAACAGTCAAGATGGATTATTGAAAGAAAGCCTGATGTAAATCATTAATACATACTTTTTTTGTACTTTGTAATTTTCAGTATAATAAATTTCATTTATTTGAAAATTTTATTTATCAATATCCTTTTATCAATTTTACAAATTAAATTCCTTAAATCAGTTCTGAACAGTTGCTTTTACCATTACTGAACGGCAAGTGAAGAAACAAGCAATAAGCACAACTAAAAAAAATTCTGTTTCTTGTTTAAAAAAATTGGAGTTTGCCAGATAATATTAAACTATTGTTATTAAGATACCAAATCAAAAATAACAAATTCGTAGAAAAAAGCTCAAAACATCACTTTTTGAGACAGACAGGCAGGGGCTTCTGTAGGAGATTCAGTATCTTGTGATTTACTCATTTTTATTAATACAATTAATTAATCGTAGCAATTACAACAAGATCAATTATTAAGAATAAATAAATAAACTCGTACAAGGTTAACTTAATTTAGAATACAAACAATATTAATAATATCTTGCGACAGAACAAGACTTAGGAAATAACGAATTTGCGTTCACCAGGACGTCCGTGCGATCTCAATCTCAAAGCAAGACTGTCTTTTTCCAAAATATTGTCGAATGGTCTGCCTGCTGCACATTTCTCTTTTCCTTATTAATTTTATGATACCCCCATCGGCCTGGGATTCCGACTAAGTTGACAACCATGTGTCTACCTAAGCCTACCGCAATAAAACAATTTCGTTAAACCTTATGTTACAAAATATTAAAGTAACATTTAAAGTTACCATACATTTCTTAAAATTATTAAAAATAGAAATATCCTAAAGAATATTCTCATCGCTTCGTCAGAAAATACTCCACTGTACTTTATTCTCTGACATATATATATATATATATATAAATTTCCTCAATTTCTATTTTAAAATTAGTTTTTTTTTATAGATCACCTTCATCATGAATATCAAAATAAGGATAAAATCAACTTAGAACTTTGTTCCAATAAGAAAAATTAATTTTTCCTTGGTTTCCACATTTCAAATACAGAGCTATAAATTTTATTTAAATTATTTAGATCTTTCTTATCATTTATAGCTTTTTCGTTCTTATGAATGTGGACCATGTGTATTAGATTCCGTTTCAAGAATTTTTGAATCATTATAATTGAATTTATGTTTTTTTTTGATATTTCATGGTTTGTTAATGCAGTTCTATTTTTTTATCGTATTGATTACCTCTTAATTTTTCTGATTTGAACAAAAACCTAAGTTGATTTTATTCTTATTTTGATATCCATGATGAAGGTGATCTATTGATCACTATAAATAAGCAAATTATCAGTGTCAATATCATATGTTGATAAAAATTTAAAGAAAAGTCGAAACGTCAAAATTTATCTTTCTTTTAAAAACTATCAAATAAAAAGTAATTTTAAAACAGAATAGACCTAAAATCAAGAACCTTTAGATGCCTTCTGGAAGAATTTGAAAATCATCCATAATATGAATAGTATCGAAATTTCAGTTCAGCAACTGAAAGTGGTTTCTGTCTAAAAATATCGGAGCTGTAAATAGTTCGATAGATGGCCAAAAGCTCGTTAACGACTCAGCGAACAAACACGGTTCATCATTCACGTACATCCTACTCACCCGAAATTGTATCACTCATAATTTATTTTTTCCTTCATTCTTTTTATATTCTCTGCCTTTTCTAACAAGTTTCATTCTACTATATTTTTTTACTTTTTATTATTTTCGATGGCTTCTGCCTTGGTCTATGACGAATATTGCCTTTTTCAAAAACTAATTTTCAATCAGAAGAAACCACCAATAAAAAAAAATGTAATTTAGTAATATCGACTATTCAACCCTTTTCCACCCGATGGTCGTCGCAATACGCATACACAACAATCAGTTAAGGTGAAATTTACCTGACAGCAACCTCGAAGCCCATCCCCCAACCGTATTATGAGAAGGAGAGGGCATCAAAAGAGTAGTTAGGTCCACCACAAGTGACACACTTTTCTCTTGGCTTTGCGTCAAGATCAAACAATCCTTGAAATTTCTGCATCGCGCTGGCGCTAGGCGACTGTATCGATTACAGGGTTCGCATCGTAGCTGGCGTATAAATCCGCTTAACAATGAAAATCATCTGAAACGAAAGTGTTTCTCTAATGCGGCATGCGAAAATTTTCTCTAATTGTGTCGGTGTTTCAATACAGAATAAAATGACGACTGACGGTGATAAATGTGAACAATTGACGCCACAGACGCCGGTTTTGAGCGTTGCTTGCAGGATTTTAAGATCGCCTAGTCACGAGAGTGTCACTACGGACTTGTCGCTGTTTTCGGTTTCTTCTGCCGCATCGGATGCTCACGGCGGCAGGAGACTACTAAATTTTCATAAATGTGAGGGACAATTCGTTAGGGGACATAGTCCTAATCCCGAAAATAGGAATCAAAACAGGTAAATTAAAATTTTCATATTTTTTTTTGTTAATTTTAAGTAATAACGTGACGCATTTTCAATTCTCTCATTCTGATTGAAAACACTCACATTCAGAACAGATTTGTTTAATATTTATTTAAAAATTAATATTAAACTAGTATATAATGAATGAAAAATATATAATTTTTCAAGTTTCTTCGTATAACAAAGTAATAAAATAAATAATCAGTAATCGATCTAAACAACATGAATTTTCGTGAAAATCGAAACTGTCATTGTTACAAAAATTAGTTTTAAAATATTCTAATACATATTTTGAGATCTAACGAAAATACATACAAGTCTTTTCAGTCAATGATATTATTTATTGTTACGAGCACGTCCACTGACATAGACTTTCAAACCGGTCCTGTAATATTATGTTAATAGCATCTTAAGTTTGGCAGATGCGCCTGGTACAATTTCCATTAACATTTTTTACATACGGCGGCTATTTCTTTATATTGTTTTTATTATCAGTTTACAGAATGCTGTGGCCGTTTCTATAGAATCAATTTCTTAAAAGACCTCTTTATTTATTTACGGCTAATTAGAGATTTCCAACATTCTAGTTATGACTACAGTGTATATAAACAAGTTTCTAACAGCAGTAGTAGTCAGTAAAAAATACGATGTCGTAGGGAACATACCCGAATAGTAAAATTAAACGGTGCATTTGAATAAATTAGTATGTTGAGAATCAGTAGAAGTGTTTAGTAATAAGTTATAGTGCATAGTTTGGTGGATTATAATATTTTAGTGTATTTATTGTTAGTGTTCAAATAAATTAAGTAGATAAGTGAGTAAGATACACCGTGTGTTTAACTTGTGTGTAAATAAATTAGAAAAACATTACTTACATTATATATAATCAGCACCTACATCAATGCACTCTTCTGACCGATTTAAAAGCTTCTTATTTCGGAAAGGTCTAAAAAATGTATGATTCACTTCAAATATCTCATTCTCCGACTGCGATTGAAGAATAATTAGAAATCACACATGGCCAAAGCAGGCGAATAGGGTGAATGTTCAGTTAAATTATTTTCGTGTAAAAATTGTACTGTCTGCTGTGTAGTGTGTGACGATGCATTATGATGATGAAACGTCAACCCGCACTGATTCAAGAGGTCAATTTTTTTTGCTGTCATCATAGGATTAACTTTAAGTTTCATTGCTTTCACTTAATCACAAACAAACCTTTACTTTTTCGCCATTGCTGGTGAATCTTCGTGAATCCATACACGGCTACCCTGATGGATCATAAAATATTATTTAAGTTTCATCTTTGATTGCAGATAATTTGCAAGATTAGTAGTCTTAAAAAGGCATGGGTTCTACAAATATTTTTCAATAGCAGAAGAATGAATAGAGAACTCTTCAAAATCTTTAAATCTAATTAATCAGTAGCCCTGCGACAGAATTCTTAACCTCCAATTTTTTCCTTTACACGATTGCAATTGACTTATCCTACATTTGTACTTTTATAGTTTTCTGTCAGTGGCAAAAACTGATGTTAGCTTATTTATACTATTTTTCCGCACCAATTTAATTGTTTTTTATTTTATTTATTAATTCTTTGTTCACCCTGTTCTCTTTAGTTTTCTCCCTATCTCGTTCTATGTTTCCTATTACTTTCGTGTACAGTAACCTGCCTTGGAAAGCGAAGCGTTGATATTTGATTCCCTAAAGTCAATCAAAATAATTCTCTCGCAGTCCCAAAATATTTTTATCATCGGTTACCATACACAGTTTCTTGATCCTCTTTGCAAAGCCCTAAAAATCGCTCACAACATTCTAGTCGACTGCGCTGAGAATTCGAGGCACCCACCTTGCATTTAACTTTGCCATATTTGTTTGGGACTATTTCCTTTTCCTTCATCAATTGTCGTATTTCATTGTTCCATCTGTTTATTATGTGTTGTTTTGTTTTTATGAATCATATATGTTAGTTATGTACTCATACTGCATATAAACCTATGAGTCTCATAGGTTTATATGCAGTCTTCTTGCTGGATATACTTTTTTCTTTGAAATTAATATAGTCCAACAACTTTTTGATTTGTCGTCCAATAAAAATACCCTCCAGCTTGGCATCACTCAATCACTCATTAGGTTGCTGCCTATCTTTTCAACCATATGGTAACATGTTTATTTCGGCTCGTTGACCACCAAGGAAACATTTTAGTTGTAAGAAAATGATAAAAAGTTGCTTGGGGCGAAGTCCAGGCAGTACGTAGGATTATCAACCTCGTCCCAGCAATAATTCCTGTAGGATTGTTTCTGTCATATTCGCAGTGTGAGGTTGGGACTATCGTGGAAAACACAATACTTTTTGACGGTAATTCTCGACGCTTGGTGCTTATTGCGCGGCGCAATTTCTTAATGGTTTCGCTTCTCTGTGAAGGAAGCAATGAGTAAATAAAATATCTGGATTTTCAGTTACTACTGATAGAAATCCTGTCAAATGGCCGACCATTGCAGGGCACCCGTCTGTGCATACACTTAAACAAAATTTCCAAGATAAATCAGCAGCGATAAATTAGTTATGTACTAGCTGAAAAATGTCTTGTTCAGTTGTCGTTTCAGGAAGATCTTTACAAAACAAAAATTGTTCAATTACTTTGTTTTCGTTTATAAATCTGTCGAATACTAAAACTTGGGGTTTCTCAGTTATATCTGTGGATTCATCCACTTATAGAGAAAACAAATCCGCTGCTTTTAGTTTGATATGTGTCTCAACATCTTTGAACAGTCTTGTATACGTTTACTTATGGTATTATTTGACAGAGGAATTTTCCTTATCTCTTTTTCACATTCTTCTCCAAAGCCTCCATGATTTTAACAATTTTATAACTTGTTGATAGAATAGTTGACTCAGCGGTCGTATGAGATTTCATCTTTTTTGCTATTAGCTCAGCCACGGCATAGCTTGCTTCTTGAGCTTTCTTGAGTTGTTTGGTGAGAAGATTTCTTTTCAACTTACTTGGTACCATTGCTTCGTTCGATAGTAGTTCGCCACAAATTAGGCATCGAGGTTTGGGGTTTTCTCCACCAGATGACGTGGAGACAAAGGCTAAATAGCTTTCATGATATTGACGAAAAGTCCCTGTCTCACCATCGCTATGTCCACATCGTTTACGTTTATTAGACGTACTAATAGCACCGACTACAACAAGAACTTCGCTGGCACTGACGTAGTGACGTGACATAGCATGACTGACATTTGGCCAACGCTATGCAGCGCTGTCGCTGTCGTAGTGGAGAGATATTGAACTACTAGAAGTGACTAACAGGATACTGTTGAATATTGAAATACAAATATTGTGAAACATAACAGAACACTATTATTCAATGAACAGTTGTAAGGCTATGTGCTGTTGATTGTTCATGCCATCTTTTAAATGGTTTATGTTGCAAAATTTTCGCGGCACACCTTTCGCTGGTCTAACCATTGATTTTCCATCTTCGAGTTGTTAAG
Source organism: Diorhabda sublineata (assembly GCF_026230105.1). Lineage (NCBI taxonomy): Eukaryota > Metazoa > Arthropoda > Insecta > Coleoptera > Chrysomelidae > Diorhabda > Diorhabda sublineata. The sequence goes on from NC_079476.1 coordinate 16,889,557, forward strand.
GTGCCATTTTTCATCACTAGAATTTACACATCTCTTCTCTTTTTTCTTTTCAAGTTTGCAACTATTCGACAACTTTTAGATACAGATCTTACTTAATGATTTTAAATGGCGATGTATAGTATCTTTAGGAATTCTTAGGGAATCTGGAAATCGACGAGCGCTGGTACTTAGGTTAGCTTTTTACTACTTCCCTTGTAACCTCAATATTCCATCAGATAACGAACTGAGCGCCAACGATTTTCAAGCGTCAAATCTTCACTGGAGAGAATATTAAACCAACGCTATGCTTTTCGCTTATTAACTGTGTTTTCCCCTTCAATTTCACATATTTTCCTTGCTGCCATGGTTACTTCAAATTTTTGATTCTTAACAATACATGAATATTATATTCATTGCCATCCATACTATTTATTAAACAAACGTACTGCGTCGTCAATAAACAAAGAGAGAAGTATTGAAAGAATGTAATGTAATTGTATCTACAGAAGAAACAAAACAAACGTCCAATAAGACTGCTACCAACAATGGCAAAACTACTTCTACGTAAAATAACTGAAGACCTATCCCTACAAACATTCGACAGTGCAACAACGACTCACGCAGAAAATAAACAAAACTCCGGATAACAAAAAATACTGCTTTGCTGTTTTCCTCGAAATCGAACAGTCTTTTTACAGAGCGTGGCACCAAGGACTGCTATAAAAAATTAAAAGAACTTTTATCCCAAACTATTACCTGCTTCTAAAATCTTATCTAACCAACAGAACTCTCCAAACGAAATTTAATGAGGTTAAGTCCGAACTTTTTCCTTTTGGAGCAGGGGTACCATAGGGTAGCGTACTAGGCCCTCTGCTTTACGTACTGTATAAATCAGATATACCAGAAACACAGTATACAACAACAGGAACTTTTGCTGAGGACACAGTCATACTCTCTAGTAATCAAAAATCGCAAACAGCAACAAAAAATGTTCTGGTCCATCTAAACTAATTACAAGAGCGACTACCAAAATGGAGGATTAAAGAAAATGAGAGCAAATTAACATTCAAGCTACGTAAGGGTACATGTACTCCAGTTAAGCTAAGAAAAACAGAGAAACTACAAGCAGATAATGCTAAATACTTAGGAATCCATGTGGATTTAACTGGAAACATCACAAAAAATTGAAAACCTACATTGTGTGATAATAAGAAAATCCACAGACTCACTTGAAAACAAAGTCCTCTACAAGTCTGTCATCAAGTCTAAATTGATATATGAAATTGACCTATTGGGTTGCTCTTCCAAATCAAGGAATTCCAATCGAAAATAAGTCAACTAGTAGATGCTCCATGATATGTATCAAATAACACCATTCAAATTGTCCTAGGAGTGCCCACTGTACAAGAAGTTATTTAAGAGCGAATTATCAAACATCACAAAATCATAGAAACCCACCCAAATCCATCATAAGAGGAATTGTTGAGACCAAGAAATGAAAAAAATTGGCCTATAGACCTAGATTATCATCACCGGATGTAAACCTCATCAAGACATAATAAATGTAATGAATCTAAAGAAATAATAAATATTATGATTATTAATAAAAGTTTGTCATAAGAAAAGAATTTTTACTTTTGAACACCGATATTACTTATGAGACATCCTCTGCATTTAAGTTGAAAGAGTTGTAGTAGCAAAACGTTATTTTCCTTAACCTCTTTTTACTATAAGCCTTATATAGAAATATTAGAATGAACGACATATTGAAGTAATTGCAAATCGAGTTAATTAATAAACAAAACGGTTTTCGTTCAAGGCTTCAATTTTATAAATAACAGCTGAATATAAATATGATGTTATAATGATATCATCATTGGTAATTTTTAATCTTTTATTGAGAATCAATATTATTTGTTGATGACTTCATTTAAGCTAAGCAATAGATGGATTTGTGCAATAAGTTAGGGGACGGCAACCTTTTGAGTCAGGAGACTCAAAAATTACAATTTACAAAATTTTTTGTTGTGAATGATAAATAGTTCTCGCATGAAGTTTTTTGGTACAAAACAATCTTTTATTCATAAAAAAATATCTATTGTACATATTTATATGGAATTATTGGTAATTACCCATCATTAACCTCAACTTGTACTTCAATAACTAACAATCCGGCGAACAAATTCAATTCAATGGTTTTAGAAAGTTTGGATAAATTTGGTTCATAGCTTTTTGTTCGAAGTTCCAAACATGATTGCATTTGTTAATTGGCTTCTTACTTCACTTTCAATTATATACACGCAAGAGAACGCTTGCTCGCACAAATATGTCAATCCGAAGATAGTCAGCACTCTTACTGTAGCAAAGTGGAAGACTATTCCTCAACTCGCGGCATATCTTTCAGAGCTATCCACTTTTATTGCGTTACGTACATACATTTCTGGACCTTGAACTCTTCTAATTTGCTTTTCAAATCTATAAATTTTCCACTCCACAAAACTCTATGTTTTAAATCGATCATTTGCATTTCTAGAGATACAGTTTCAATTCTAAATAGCTCTATGTAGATTCCGTTGAGAGTGGTTTTGATGATTTTGAGTTGGTCAAATCTGTCAGCAAATTCAAATGTGCTGAAGTAATTCATGTCAGCAGTTGTACTGATTTTATCGCTTTTAAAATTGAAAATGAAGTAATTTACCGCTCTGAATATCTTCTGCAAAAAGACTTTATTTTTCTTCAAAACAAACCAAATCTTCTACCAAAACAGGCTGGGTTTCCCTCTTCCCTCAATATTAGATTTAATTCATTTAATTTCACTGCGATATGCACCACCAGCGGGATTAATGTCTTTTTCATTCAAGAACGTATTTACTTCATTCAAGTACAAAGTAAAACCTTTCAACATCTTACCTTTGGAAAGCAATCTCACTCTATTATGAAGAAGAAAGTCGGAATACTGAGTCTCCATTTCGTCTAACATTTCGTTTTTTAAACTGGTGATGATAGGGTGCTTTTGACAGGATGCTATTAAAAATGTTTATTACCAAATTTATAACTACAACTATTTCGGCCGGAAATATTTGGGCACATAGCAATTCTAGGTGTATTATGCAGTGAAACTTCAAAATTTCCTGATTTATTGTTCTCTGGATGTTGGATCGATGTTGCCCCTTCATTTTTGCCTGTTTGGTTCCATCGGTTGCTATTGGAACGATTTTATACAAATTGATATTTCAAGACATTTTTGCACGATATTCGCTATATCTTTCTCTCCAGTTTGTCCTGAGAGCAGAAACGATCCTAGAAGTTCTTCTTTTGGACTTTGGGAAGACGTATATCTTAACAAAAAGCAACTTTTATGTTGTATGACTCATCGGTAGCAAATGATAAGGCAGTAAGTAGATTTTATTACTCCCTCACAACATTTGCCTTTGTGTAAAGAATGAAAATATCTTAATATTTATAAAAATTTTTTTACAAAATTTCTTTTATATATATTTAACAGTCAGAATTACTATGTCTATGATTTAAATAAAGCAGCAAAATACTAAAAGATATTTTCTAAAAATATTTTATAAATATTAATATTCTTACGTTTCGACTACTTTCAGTCTTTATCAAATCGAAGTCTTTAATTTAATATTTACTCACTACATAATGTGATGAATCAATCATATTAAAAAAGTTATCGGGACTCGTCGGGATGTTTAACTAAATCCTTTTCGAATGTTGAAATTCACGGTAACAAACAGCAAAAAATAAAAAGTTTCTTTTCATACTTTTTCTTAGTGCCTTATTATATATTGTGATCCATAATGAGTAAGTAGGTCTAAAAATCTGATCATCTAGAGAAACGATATATATATATATATATATACCCTTAATTTTAATCCCCCATTATTCCAATTCAATAATGTTTCCCACCTCCGCGGCATTTTGCGATTTTTGGCCGACTAAACCTATCAAATGTCAATGATTCTAAGACTGGGCCGCCACTGGAGATGGCAGAATCATTTTTTACGTTATTCGTATTTTTTTGCTTCTTCAAGTAATAAATAGTACTATACTAATATTTACTTTTTTTTCTACTTTATAATCCTCTATAGAGAACTTTATCATAAAATGTACACTTTCAAATAAACTCTAGTTTTTTATGCTTTTCCACATTTTTTTCTCATCATCTTTTACTTAAAATTCCTTTTATTTACTTTTAATGTAAGTTTATTGTTACAGACCAGCCGATATACCTGAAATTTTATGGTTCGAAGAAGAGACTGAATTAATTCGTAGTTGCGCCGCCTTATCCTCGGCCGTTGGTCTTCAAAAAAGTTTCAGTACGTCTGATATTAGCCAATTACCTTCCCCTGATGACGGACCAACGGTTCCCGGACTCCGAAACGCCGTTTCGGAGCTAGCACTGAATTCCTTACAGAGATCAGGTTTTATATTGGAGAATGCTAGACTCGATCAAACTTCAAGGTAGGTAATAGATGTCAATCTGATAATATAACAGAATAAATATTTATGTATAACCTTAGGTCAATAGATGACTTCTTTTTATCTAAATAGAAATCGGTTCTCTTTAATTCCTAATATTTAGCCGCCTCTTGAGATATTCTCAAGCTCTCATACCATATTTTTTTGGTATGCCTAGGGGTCTTTATGTGGTTGGTTTTCCGGTTCTTTACCTATTTTGACCATCGGGCATTATTTCGACATGATCATTCACGTTCTTCAACCCATCTCATCACATCTTAAGTTCCTAGTTTTTCTTTAATATTCTGATTTCTCATTCTATCTGTAAGAATGGATTCGAATCATTGGCTATGACCATTTATTGAGTCTTCTAAGTGTGTTTGCCTTCATCGGGTATGGTAGTTTATTTTTATTCTCCACCAATAGGGCTAAGGATATCTTCCTGTTGTATCCCGGTCATAATCTGTACCGGGTAGGCAACTAAGAACAGCCGAAAAGATTATATTTCAGCTTCAGGAAAAAAATTATAACAGAAGTAGCCCTCAGAAATAAACATTTCAAATTTACCCATCTTTCCATCTACCCATCATTGAATCATTCATAGTATTTTGTCATTTTGTCGGTAGACCTCTTAGATTTGATTATAAATTTAACTTGGTTTACATTTTTAACGTTCAGAAAATGAATCACAGATCTGATTTTACAAGCGGTGGCATTTGAGGTTGAAATACTGAAGAACACGTCGGCAGCAGCGACCTAAAAGTAGCGTACATTTCTTCGGCTTGAGGAACTGCCGCCCTCTGCATTTACTATGTAGTACAACTGGCTTGTCTACGGCGTGGCGCATCAAAATCTCATGAGTCTTCCTACGTTTGCCAAGCTGAATGAATTATAATTGGATACATTTTATTTGTTATATTTTGTTTCAAGGTCTTGTTCTACGTGGGTCGCCGTAGGTGACATCGCTTCCACTTCTCAGTTGCCTTCTCCACATGGTGGACAGTCCACGTCAAACGCGCAACAAAAAGCGGGTACTCCACCTCCGCCAGCTTTTACCGCTGCTGATTTCATTCGATCTGTCAATAAAAAGGTACTTTTTATTATTTAGACTGCTTTTTTGTATTAAACAGTCACTCTTTTATTAATTATTATACAATATAGGGCGTGTTAACAAAAAGGTCCTCTTTATATGATAGGGAAACTTAAAAATAATTAAAGTTTGCTTAATAGAAAAAATTTGTTAGACCATCTGCATTCATTTAATATCGAGAAAAACTAATTTTATACATTTATTACGATTTTGTCTAAACTACAGGAAACATTGCCATGAAATTTTATACGAATATGTATGCTCAGACATCTCATGAATTTGTTTTTATATCTGACTTCTATAGAGAGCGCTAGTTAAACGGTTTGTGCCATAGATCAACCACATTCTTCATATAGCTTTTATATAACTCGAGTTTCCGTTTCAGCGCCATCTCTTGGTTCATTAGTAATACTAAACGTACATGGAAACAATAGTTTCCTTTCTGCTTTTGGCGGCATATTTCAAATTTAAATCTTCCGTTCAGTTTTGTTTCGAAATAATTTAATGTGAATTGTATCAACCAAAACCAAAATAACTGGACAAAAGTTGGTTTTAAATATATTTATATAACTTTTTTATTATGATAAGAATGGGGCTTTAAAAATGAAAAAAAAAATGAGACAAACTATAGTTTTTTAATGAATTCGAAAAAATACAAAAAACAAAGATAAATATATGTACGTACGTATACAGAGCGTTCCAACTTGGGAGTGAATAGATAATGGGAAAATAATGCTGTGAAATTAAAAAATTTCTCATACGACCTCTCGTTTCTGGGTTTTATGCCTTTGAAGTTGCGAAATCAGAGCTTGTATTAAAGTATTTTTTCTAAATTATACATTCCAACATTATGAATTTTTAATGGATGATTACGTATGTCCATTTGGTGTGTTTGACGGAATAAATCATAATAATAATAAGTAGTTGTACATGGCAAGGAAACCGTTTGTCATTCTGAAGAAAACAATTCGAATGTTCAATTCAGAAAATATACTTAAATTTAAGTTCTGATTTCACAACTTCAAAGGCATATATCACAGCCTACTGGATTTTGGTGAAGGTGTTTTTTTTGTAGTCCCAGTTTGTCGTTGCTATAGTGCCAGGGTCTTAGGTACGAGACCAGCTGCTGATATAATAACTGGGACTATTTCCAAATTTTCGATGTGTCACATCCGTTTAATCTCATTTGGGGGATCCGAGTATTTGACCAGTTTTTCCTGGTTAGGCTAAGACACTACGAGCTGATGTTATATGTTGAATGGTCTCCGATGTTTGTTGACACTTTCTGTATTTATCGGATTGAGTGTTCGGATTCCCTAGCGCATTTTGCTTGTAGTTGTTAGTGTAGATAACTTGATTAACCACCATGAAGCCATTAGTAGGAAGGTTCATTGTTAATATGCGACTGGTTGAGATCTTGATGATGTTTACGGTGTAATACCTTTTGTGACCATTGTTCCATTCTTGGTTTGAAGTGTGAGTAGTATTAAGGTTTCTTATTTCCCGTTAAAGAATTCAAGTAGTAAAGTAGGTGGACCCTTTTCAAGGTTATGTTGTTCTAATAGAGGGATGACTTTGAGTGGTGATTGTTGTCCTTCGTCGTCATTGTTCGTATTTACTTCTGAATACCTTCTTACCCTGATTTTTTCCGTTCCAAAAGAGTACGTTAAAACAGACTTTATTTTTGTTTTGATCCTGGATTCAATATTTTGACTTCTTGTGATCCAATAACCTAGCCTCTTGAAATCCCAGATATTTGTAGGTTCACCTCGTTTTCCATTAAATCCCAGTTGAGTAGCTGTACATTTCCGTTTATGGCAATGCCTTTGTCGACGTGTAGGGTCTTGCACTTAGAAAGTCCAAAGTCGATATGCACATCAATGAAGAATCGATGTGTTAAATCGAGCTCATTTGCTGCGTATAGTTTGATGTCATCCATGTAAAGTAGATGAATAGGAGATTCATTGCAAGGCGGAACCACGACGGGTCTGGTACATTTCCTTTACGAAAGTATTTCGTCAGTACTGATGGAATTTGAATCGATTTGCTGATGTAGACTTGTTCACCATCCTTTCATCGTTGTTGAAAGGAAGATTACAATATTGAATGAACTTTTTAAATATTCAAGACATTCACAAGTCAGGAATGATGTACACTATTAAACGCTTTCTTGTAATCCACGAAAGTAGTGTGTATATTCGGGTGATCTTTATGTGCTTGTCGAAATATTGGTGATCTTATTGTAAAACCGGCGTACCTATAAATTCTGTTAGTGATACAAGCTGTAAGTATCTTATATGAACAGAGGAGGCACGTAATAAGTGTATACTGGGTGGGTTCATTCGTCTAGGTGCTATTTGGGAGCATATAAGTGGAACACCATGTTAAAAGTGATTTCCTTTAGTATGAAATCATCAAATTGCATCGGAACAATGTTTAACCGCTCCTTTTCGGTTGCTATCCAGTCGGCGTTCCTCTAGTGGTTTTTGGGCGTTGATCATAATGAGGATCAATACTTTTCCAACCGCTGTTTCGCTGGTGTAAGTTGATTGGTGTTGTTATCAGACGTAGCTCTCCAAGCTTCCTGTAAAATACATTTCGATTGGTATGTTGTTCTGTTGCTTCTTTTTCGTGAGTATAAAGTATCTCGATAATAGTTTGGATTTAGCTTCAACTTCTGCAGGAGCAGATCAGTTTACTTACGCAAATGTCCTTGATGTTCTAGATGCTGTGTGTGGGTATCTATGTTTTAACGTATTTTTCTGATACGGTTTCTCAAGAGTACAGACGCTTAATCATAAGGCTTATACTTAGTTAGGCGTCCTAGCTCGCATGGAACGTTGTAGGCATCGTTGCCATCAGGACTTTTTGTCGATGTTATCTTAAATACGAATTCGAACGTTTTTTACTAACTAAACCCCAATTATTTTTCAGTTTTCTATCTATCCTAGTGATGAAGTCACCCTTTCGAAACATCCTATATACTACTTTTATTCGAAATTGAAAATTTTTCACAGGTTCGTCAGAACTACATAAGGAGACGTCTATTAACGACATACAAAGCCATTGAACGCCTTTCTCAAAGTGAATTCAACCTGGATAGATTAGAAGTAACTCCATCGACGGTAACGGCTAGCTTAGGAACAGAAGTAGCACCTAGCAATTCACAAGCGGCTCCATCCCGCCTTGTTGTGCCAGGATCAAGTCCTACACCGAGCAAAAGCCCCACAATAACCCCTTCTAATAGTACAAACGCGGCAGTGCTAAGAGTCGTTAAGCAACGAGCCGGAAAAAATCTACCGTTAACTATAAGGGACGTCGAAAGGGAAAGGGGGAAACCCTTATCAAAATACGAAAGAAATATGATGATATTCAATTGGTTACATACTTTGGATGATACTGCGTACGTGGAAGGTATACAATAATTTGATATTGTTTGATGTAGCTTAAATTACAGTATATTTTGAGTTAAGATTCGAAATCAAAGATTCTTTATACCAAACTTGGTGAAGAGAAATTAATTTTTTTGTGTTATTCGTCATCGTAATTTTGTTATGCTTCTGATTCGTACCGTTTTCATTTAGTTATATTTTACTCTACTGTGTTATGTCACTTTGGTGTTACAATTATTTGCAAATCTTTTCCTTTTTAGGCTCCAATACATTTGTGTCGATTCCACACGGTTCTTTCTTCCTATCTTTTTCGATTGCCTATCTATATTCCTGTCGCAATTTCTCTTAATCTCTACATCTAATTCCTAATTGTTGATCTCAATATCTATCTCTGTCTATTTTCTAAATTGTTGACTATTTGTAATTTTCATCGATACAATTTCTTCGTGTTTACATGAACCGTCTTTCTAAGTTGTGTTTTTATTATACACTTCTTACTAAATGTGAAATGTTATTGAAGTTCCTCACTGACTTTAAATTTATTATTTATCTATGTGATAATGGCATTCAAATATGAACGTAAGTCTGAAGTTGTATATTTTTTTGTGATCGGATTTTACATTTTTTTTAAGTTATGTTCTATCTATAACTTATACTCTATATTATTTATATGAAATGTTTGTAAAAATAAAAAAAAACAAATTCTCATTACCTGATGTTTGATATTTGTTAATTGTAAATCATATCAAATAAAATCGTTTTTATTCATAAAAACAATTGTTTCATTTCACGAACCCAACTCTTTGTATGATCATATAACTAGTTATCTGTCTGTTTGACTATGTGTTGGACACGTGACATCTGACATATGACTGAATGTCTGCTTGCTGTGTGTCTATTTGTTTTGGCTCCTGGTCACCTGTCTGTCTAAAGCCTACGATGTTTTATTCTTGAATATATGATATCTACCATATTAATGATTGACTGACCATCTGATGCCTATCAGTTTGATGACTAAGGCCCATTTCGCACCAAGCCCGTCCAGTCCATTCGCGTCTAGTCAAGTTTTGTTCAGTCAAGTCACGTCAAAATTTGCTTTCGCACTGAATACGTCGCTGAGTCAGTCAGTGTTGTGAAGAATTTGTGACAAGATGGATGCTCTTCTGCAAGCCATACTTTTACTCCGATTATACAGAAGAAGGAAGATGAAGAAAATACGAAATTTCTGTTGGGTTCATGCCATACATTTAAGAAGACCAGTGTTCGGTTCTTTCAATTACCTCTTTCCGGATCTACTCGATGATGCCAAAAAATTTTATAACTATTTTCGCATGAGCCCAGATTTGTTTCTTCAACTAAGAAATTTTATTGCCGAACGTATTCGAAGAGAAAATACCAACTACAGAACTGCCATTTCCATTTCCAATAAAACAGGTAATTATTATGAAAATATGTAATATTATAAAAGAAAGAACAAAAATAAAACAAGATTCTTAGTACAACTTAGGTAACTTAATTCAACTTAGGTAAGTTAAACAATATTTATATTATATAATTATAAATAAAGAAAACCATTTATAGCTTCTGAAGTACATATGACTCGAACGTGTTAACGTTGTTCCCCTCTTCTAGCTAATATGCAGCACTAGTGGAATCATTGGCCACACAGCAAATGAATAACTTCGTCTCTAAACTCCAAATTTTGGAGAGGTTGTTTTATCGATGTGAGTAAACTGCGGAGGAATAATGAATCAGGATCGTTGTCATCTTTTGTTTTATCTGCAATTGCGCTTAGGTGTTTAAGAAATTACCTATCAATGTCATTTTCGATATCAGCTTTTTGTTTTTGTCTTTTCCTCCGAAGTAACGACTCATCACAACGTGTAGAACGTGACGAACGAATGTCTTGATACATCTCCTCTCTCTGAAACTCTTGTTGAGAGTTGTTATTTTCTGCTTCCTTTGCTTAAAATTTTCTCTTGTGAGTGATTAATACACCAAAAGTAGAGCAACTTGCTGTTTGGCTGTCGTCTTTAAGCTCTCGTGGCACTTCTTGGAGCGACTCTTGGGTTTCCTTTTGAAGCTCGTAACGAGACTCAGTGTTACTCCTTTCATTAATATTCAAAAATTGAACTGCGGTTTCTGGAACGTTTCCTGAAATTGCTTTATGTTGAAATGTAGAATCCAGAAACCACAGTAACTTAAAATACAGCCATGTATGTTTGCACCAGGCCCAGAAGGGACACTTTTTAGATTGTGCTTTTCGCGCATATAATTCCTTCGTAAATTTTGCCATTTTGCCTATCTGAAATAACAAACAGGAATAGGATATTTTTTAAACTGATAATTAATTTAAAGAATCAAAATCTATCATACTTTTAAACGGAAATGAAGTACCTAAGTACTAGACGTCTGTTTCTTTTTTTAGATACCTAGTAACAGGAGAATCGTTTACATATACTAAGCTAAAAGTTCCGGATGGGAATCAGTACTATTCATTATATAGTAAAAGAGCTGGCTGAAGTGGTTTGGACTGTTTTGCAAACATTGTATATGCCCATGCCTACAGCAGAGAAATGGAGAGACATTGCTCAATAGTTTCATACGATTTGCCAAATGCCGAACTGCATCGGGAGCATCGACGGTAACCACTGCCGAATCAAGTGTCCACCAAACGCTAATTCTCAGTTTTACAATTACAAAAAATTTCATTCATTCGTTTTAATGGCCATCGCTGATGCAAACAATAATTTCATTTTAATAGATGTAGGAACTTAGGGTAGAGAAAACGATAGCGCCGTTTTCTCAGAATCTAATGGAAGTGCATTAAATATACCTAGCTCCGAAAAAATTATTCATACGAATATTAATATACCTTTCTATTTAGTAGGCGATGAGGCTTTTTCTTTGAATGAAAACCTAATGCGACCTTATGCTCGTCGGTAGTTAAATTTTCCCAGCAGAATATTCAAGAACAAGGCGAACCATAGAGAGTTCCTTTGGCATATTAACACAAAAATTTGACATATTTCAAAAAGCTATAGAAACTGATGTATAATTAACGGAAAACTCAATTTAAAGTTCTTGCGTATTACACAATTTTGTCCGACAAGTTCAAAAGAAAAGTGACAAGCTTCTGGAAACCGAGTTTTTGGAACAAAATTCAATCGATCTTAAACTTCTATCCTTGAGACCTACAACTATCCACAAAGCAAATACAAAGGCAATGCAGATCCGAGAACAATTAACAGAGTATTTCATGTCACCAGAAGGTTCTGTACCTCTTTTTCACGAAAATATACTGTAATAAAAACCTAGTTACTTACCAGTTGTGTTCAATTTTATAGCTATGCTTCTCCATGCAGCAGCAATGAAATCCTGATCTCTGTGCTTTGGTTGTTTAGGATCGTATATTACTTCTTTCGCTTGCGCTAATGCAATTAGTACTTCTATATCCATTTTCTACGTGCAACTTTCACGACTGATTGATTCTTAAAATTTTCGACCGACTGAGTCGTAATAAGTCTTGGCAAGTCTTGACGATTTACACATTCTCTTTGTTTAATGGTAAGTTATTATTTCCAATTCAAAAGCGTTCCACTTGACAGGACGCAAATGGACTAGACTGGCTTGGTGCGAAATGGGCCTGTCTGTCTGATGTGCGCCAGTTTGATGACTGACTTTAGAAGTAATACAATACAGTTAGCGGATTATTCAAAATACAATTATACCAGTTTAGAAACATTGCGTCAAGTTTTGTCAGCATGCGGTTTTAAACATAAAAAACTGAATAAACGGATGGCAATAACCGAATCGTTAATGATCGTTCGATGGCGACAAGATTATTTGCTTCAGATAAAAGACTACCGAAGTTCTAATAGACACATAATTTATCTAGATGAAACATGATTTGACAGTTAGGATGAAGTAAATTTCGGTTGGGTTGACAATAGTAAAAATTGCTGTTTAAATAGGCCATTTTCTAGACTGTGCAGCTGATTATCAAGATATGAGAGCAGAATTATTTGAAAAGTGACTTAATGAACAGCTTTTACCTAGTCCTTTTACCCCAGTCAGTAATCGTTATGGATAACGCATCCTACCACTCGCGGCAACTCCTTAAGATACCAAATAGTAGTAGTAACAAAGGTCAAATTTTAGCATTTATGTCTGAAGAAAATATTCCTATTCGAAAAAATAGCCAAACAAAGAATTGATTATTGCTATTAAAGGTCTAAAGTTAGAGAAAATGTATAATATTGACAAGCTGTGCAAAGATCAGGGTCATACTCTTCTCAGACTACCTTCTTACTACTGCATATTTAACCCTATAGAGTTAATATGAGCAAACCTAAAATCAGAATTACGAAAATGTAATCAGTCTCCAGAACTGAGTGAAGAGGTTGTGAAGTTATAGCAGCAGACCGCCAAGAGCTTTGGCAAAACTGTGTTGAACATGTTATCAAAGAAGAAGATGAGTATGTGGTATCACTCTCTTTACAACCCTTCATAATTCAATCAAATTATGACTCTAGTTCAAACGATTCTGACTACCATTATTATTTATAAAGATATTTTGGAATTTAAATGTTTTTTTTTCTTTTGTTTTATTTGCAAAGAATTTATTTTCCTTCATGGTTTTTGTTTTAAAATTTCGTTTAACAGAAAAAAAAACGAATGGGGTACAAAAAGGGCTCAGTTCACGTCTGGTACTCTGTTTAAACCAAACTCCCTTACAGACAGGTACATTTTACTCGTCTATTTACGTTTTGTAATTTAATATTCAGTCGAAGTAAGTTAACGAGGTATTATAATGATTTTTTTTTCTAAATTCCAGGTAGGATTAGAATTAAGTGCATCTGTCCAAATAACGCGAGAAAACTGTTTGTTATAACCTTAAATTGTATAATTTGAAGATAAGTGTTTGTGCCAGTTCATTTAGTTTTTAAGAAAAATTTCCAAGATCGGTGACATAACTTTGACTTGAACTTCATAAAACACGGTGCCAGCGTTTATGTTAAGCCGCTGTTTGATTGTGATTTTAAATTAGTAAACACGAATCATAAATAGATAGTCTGAAAGTCGAATAGCCCTGACAGCTGCGGCATTCCTAACCTAGGATGAAGGACTAAAAAATGCCGGCAATTTAACGCTATTTTCATGTCACTAAAGTTAGCAGAGGAATATGAGCAGACAGAAAAACCAATAAGCGGAAAATTAAGGGCTAATTAAGTGCCACATTACGAAAGCTGTGCAAGTTTTTGAGAAATTGGCTGTACTGCTAACTTTAGAAAAAAGTTAATCGGGACTCGTTTTTTTGGAGAAGTGCAAATCAGTTACCAAGGCACGTCTCTCCCGCAAACTACAATCTACAAAAGCTTGAGATCAATTTCCACAGGCATCTCCACACGTTAGGCACTAGTCGAGTGTAATATGGTTTACCCTCTTGTGCATGTTTTTTGTATAAAAAAGGTGTTAAGGAATGCAGGGCAGTGAATTGAATAAATAACTGTTTATAGTCTTTATTTATTTGTTCCAAACAATTACTTCTCTGTAAAATTTGGCAATGCAAATAATTCGGTTATCAGATAACTAAAATCAAAGTTAATCGCACCAAAAAATTGTCAAGACCTCATTACAGCCTTAAATTCGCAGCTTACACTGTGAAATAAAATATTAGTTAAAATTATATTAAAATCAGTGGTATTTATATTAAACTAGATTTACGAGCGTCAATTTTGGGACACCCTTCACACCTACTTGAGCTTGCTGAAGATATTTAGTAACTTGTGAAAAGTTAGGTTATGTTAATAAGGTTAATACAAGATTCATTTCAATTATTTGATACTTTTCTTACATGATTACTTCACTTTTCTCCATATTTCAAAAAAATTCATTTAAACCTATTAATCCAAAGTTAATTTGGAGGAATTTGGTAATTGTACCGAAATTTATAAAACTTCTTCAAAATTGCCTATAATATTTTTTATATCACAAACAAATTCATCCTACTTTCGGGTTTTGTTCATTTATTATAGAGTAAAGTACCCAATTATTGAGATTCGAAAGAATTAGCGAAGTTTTCAAAACTCAAGCAACATTATTATTATTGGTGCATTCCACTAAATACAGTTTTTCTTTGTCACTTACTCAGACATACTAATGAAATTTGAGCGGGGTTTCTATTAAAATAGCAGAAGCGACATCTCTATTGATAAAAGTTAAGCTTGCATTGGATTTTTCTTATAAATCTGCTTCTTAAACATATTTTTGTTTAAAGTTTTGGGTCCCTGCTGATTAGTGGGTACTTTACCCTACTAGAATTATTTTTAAACACTTCATATGAAAATCAATAAAAGAAACATCATAATTCCTTTCAAACCATCTCTATAATAGTTAACAAAAACTAGATTATATGAAACTTTACATTCATTTCTTCGAATATTATAAAATTAACAAATAGAGACACAAACACAACACTCTCTTATGACTAAAATATAAATATTATAAAAATTATTTAAAACATTAACCAGAGATCGAATAATAAACAATCGTATAGTACAATGTTATTCATTATTAATTACCCACCCTGTTTTCATAGTTATTATTACCCTAAGGGCTCAATCAGACGTTGCGGAATGAACGTTCGTCACGATTATAGTGGAACGAACAGCCATACAATACTTTGACACTTTTGAGAGTACTACATTTATATTTGCGCGCATGTGAATCGTTAAGCGAAGAGCGCACAATCTCTTGTGCAAAAATGTTGAAATTATTCAATGTCAATATTGTTACGAACGTATCTCCGCCCTGAAGCCGGTCCTACCTAGATTCAATTGCGGAATCCGTTTGATGTTTGTTTTATATAAGTTTTTGTTATAACAGGCGGTTTATTTACATTGTTTCTTTCAAATAAATTCTAGAAAGGTCTATTTATTTATTTGTTTTGCTTCTTTACTTTCTAGAAGTTTCGAGACTTTTTTTGGGATATATAAGAAGTTTGTGTAGCGCATTTTAGTTCAGTTTATAATAATTAGTCATAGTAAACAGATCGAAATAGAAAGTAATCAATCGAAGAATTTAAATAAATTATTTAAGTTGGTTAAGTGTTAGTGATAAGTGAATTGTTATAAGTTAATTAAGTGTAGTGTATAGTCTTTAAATATATTAAGAACGTAAGAAACAGTGTTTGTTAATTTTCCGCACGAATAAAAATTATATAAATAATAAAAACATTACAATATGTATAATTTTAAAACTTCAGAATCTGAAGAAAATTATTTGTTACTTGTTTTCGATCATTTATGAATAATGAATTTAAAGAAATGATGTTGTCGAATGAAATTATTTACTGTTACTTACGTAAAAATAATAAATTAATTATTTATTTTTCATTTATTAAATTTTTTTAGGGGGAATTTATAGTAATTGTGGAGATTTTAGGGGTTTTTGATTGGAGCTTTGGAGAGATAAATTATTGAGAGTTGGGTACACTGGACAAGCCCCAGTTCTATGTAAGATATTTTATTGTACAGATGTTTCTTTTATTGTGCTTATCAACATGCAATTGAGCCTTTTCATGTTCACATGGAGCAGTGAAATGTGCGTCATGAACTTTTAGTTGAAAATATTTGAATGAAAATCAAACACAGTTATAATAAAAAGTTAATGTCATTTAATTTCTAATCATTATTTTTCAATAAAATTAAATATATTCAAGATAAATGTTTTTATTGTGATTGTTTATTTTTGGAATAATTTTAATGCATTTCGTCCTATTACCGCTTATATAATATACATTGGAAAACTAGTTAATAAACAGTTAAAAACTATTGAAAGAAAAAAATGATATAGATTAATTTTTTAAAAATAGGTTACCTATTATATACTTCAAAAGTAAGATTTAAGATTTATTTCTAGATCAGTTCTGAATGCAATTGCTTTTATATATTAGCCCTCATTATTCAATATATAAATAGTAGGTATACCCATTAACAAAATACAAACTAAATAAAAAGGATGTGACGTGATGTGCTCCATAATAGTCGGGATGAACGTCTAATCTGCACCGTCTGATTGAGCCCTAAGACGATAAGGAATAATTATGTGGTTATAATTAAATTTCGTTATAACGGTCTCATAAATACAGAGCATACAAATTATTATGAATACAAAAAAAATGTTTGATTTTAATGGAATATTCCATATTTTAAATCGTTTTTGGATTATCAAATGTTGGAAAATAGTAGTATGACTATTTACTATAGTTGTAAAAGAACGTTACAGGTAATAATTACATTCTAAACAAATATTTGGGTCTGTACCCTTACAAAATTCAGTTGATGCAATAATTGAAGCCTCAGAATGCTGGTCATAGGCTTGACTTCGTAAACCTGTTGATTGAGCGCTTTCCAACGTTTACCGACGTCTTGTTTCCAGATGAA
This sequence comes from Diorhabda sublineata, assembly GCF_026230105.1. Taxonomy (NCBI): domain Eukaryota; kingdom Metazoa; phylum Arthropoda; class Insecta; order Coleoptera; family Chrysomelidae; genus Diorhabda; species Diorhabda sublineata. The sequence continues at coordinate 16,906,941 of NC_079476.1, forward strand.
GCTCATTTTCATGTTAATAGAGACATCAACAAAACACTATCAGAAATCCCTATAGTCGCAGTTAGAGGAGCGTTATGTGCATATTTTAGAAGACTTCTGCATGTCTGAATTGCAAAACTTCGATACCTATAACCAAAGAACACGGTTCTCGCAGAACAGAGCAACTTCACACACGTCCAAAAGATCTATGCCACGAGTTCACGACAATTACAATGGATCTCCAGGAGAGGTGACATAAGTTAACCTTCAGGCAGTTCTGATTTAACGTTTAAGATTTTTTTTCTGTGGGGTTATGTCAAATTTAAAGTTTACGCTAACAAACCGACTTCCCTGGTACAATTAAAATAAAATGTCAGCGTCGAAATGGCAGCCATCACGGAAAATACCTGCCGAGCCGTCATAGTGCTCGATATAATGAATGCCGTAAATGCAATGGTTCACATTTGGACGAAGTTATTTATCAGAAATAATTTCCCAAGCAATGTATTTTAATATGTAACCTTATGTCAACATACTTGCATGATACTGAACTTTTTTAATCGCATGAACAAAATTAAATCATAACAGGGAGAGTAATTTGTAAGAAATAGCCCTGTTGATATAAATAATTTCTAATTATTAATTATAAAGGCTGTCTGAATATAAACATCTAATTATATAAAAACAAAACCATGTTTGTAGATCCTTTGAATTCGTGAATAAAAATTATATAATTGAAATAAATCACCTCGTGTATCCCATTAATGGAAAAAAGGTGTTCTTTATAACGCCTGTATTCAAATATCCATAACAATCGTATTCAAATGTCCACTTCAATGTTCAGCGTAAATTTATTCCTGCCAATAAAACAGTTTCGTGTTAAGGTCAATTGTGATTTATAAAAAGAAGCGCTCGCGTTCAAGTTCGCGCTGGGAGATGGTCAAATTTCATGTTCTACGCTCACGTTCCATCGCCTAGCCGATGAAAACAGGTATCCAAGGCATATTACCACGTATACGCAGCAACCACAATCAAATTCAACCATCATCAGGTTTTTGTTTTATGATACAAATGACATGTCTAAAGACGGAAAATATTTTGATTATGTTAAATAACATTTCTGATTGGTCCTAACAGAGCCAGTCCTTTAAATCCCCACCGACAAAGGATAGTCAAAACATTTCTAAATAGTTTCCAATGCGAATGAGAGCTTCAGCACGAACGTAAAAGTCTACGAATCCAACTTTAGTCTTCTGGAGCGTGTTCTTAGAGTACAGCCCAAACTTTGCTCCACAAAATACACCAAACTCGTTCTCAGTTATTCTGTAAGACTTTGAGACTCCAACGATACTGCATCCACCATATAGTAGATATATCTGAGTCATACCTCACAAGAATTCAACTTATGTCTAAATAGAGCTGAAACTAGTGGCCGGGTACAGTTCACTGTAATTTTTTACTCGTTATATGAGCGAACAGTTTCGTGCGATAATTTTCTATGACTTTCGACTTGGATTAAATCCTACTGTTTTCCGAATTGCATCGTGATCGCACTTCGCTAAAGGACGAATTTCGTGAAGGTCGTCCAAAATATGTTGCGCCAGAAAATATCGGTTTTGTGCGTAAACTGAAATTGCAATATTTGGCTGTTTGAAAGATTTGTTCCCGTTGGATACCGCATAATTTTAGAACCGTTCCAAAAAAGCTCATGTCGATTGGCGCAATGAATTACTTTTTTGGACGACCCAAATATCCGTCATCCGTTGTACTTTGGTACTCTATATTTTCTTCTTATTCCCGCAGAACCAAAATAAATAGCGAGGTCAACGTTTTTGTAAACCTCGTATTTTGCTCTACTCGATACATTTATAATTTTTGCTAATATTTAAACAGCCTCTAATAATTTCATATAAGAATCAAAAACTATTATAGAATATTTAACAGTCCTTATTACCCCTAATAACACTAATAAAAAATCTAGAAGTAAATGTTTTTCACAAATAGTTCAAAAAATTAACATTAAAGATATCACTGGAGGATTTCTTATAAAAAAAAGAAAGCAGAGCAATGTAGCTACGCAGGTTAAAATTATTAAAAATTGTTAATATAATCTTAAAAGTGGTCCATTTTGGAAATTAGAGAGTTTTCTTCTTGCTGGTTTTCTTAGTACGTGGTAATGTAGCGCTTTCCTAAAAGAAAACAAATAAAAATAATTGTAATTTCAGTTTTGAAAATGTAATTTTCTTCAGTTCAATTACAATACTTTTTCTATGGAAATCAAATTTAATTATAAGCAATTAATTAATAGTAAATATTCTTGCTAAGACATAAAAATAAATGTATACGACCTAAAACAGCTTCTATCTTAATATATTGAAGAGAAACCTGACCAAAGAACAAAAAGATTCATAGTAGAATAACATCAAAAGAGAATAAACTACTAATGAAATTAAAATGAAATGATAAGTCGTGTGACATACTAAGAAAAACATATTTTTTGCCAAAAATCGTTTTTATTTATTGATGTAGTTTCCTTCAAGAGGAATACAACGCTTCTCTAACTTCTTGATGCCGTGCTTGTAGAAGTATTTATCTTTTGTATCGAAATAGGCTTCAGTTTCAGCAAATGCTTCTTCTTTTCAGTTGAATTTCTTACCATCGACCATTTTTTGAGATTAGCGAATAGCCAGTAGTCATTGGAGGCCAGATCTGGACTATACGGTGGATAAGGAAACAATTCGGAAGGAAGTGTAATTCGTCCAATTTAACCATTGTTGCCACCGACTTATGAATCGGTGCATTGTCTTTGTGAAACAGTGGTTTTTTTCTTCGACATATGAGGCCGTTTTTCCTGGATTTTTATAATCAAACGATCCAGCAACTCTATGTAGTATTCGCTATTGATTGCCTCTCCCTTTTGAAGATAGTCGATGAACAATATTCCATCACAAAATACTGAATCCATAACTCTTGTGCCCTTGGACGATTCGGACGTGGTTTACCGGCTGCAGTCCACTCAGATGATGATCGTTTTGATTTCGGAGTGAAGTGATGGATTCATGTTTCATCCATTGTCACATATCGACGCAAAAAATCTGATTGATTACATGTAAACATGGCCAAACACTGCTTTGAATCATCAACACGTTGTTGTTTTTGATCAACTGTGAGTAAACGCCGCATCCACTTTGAAAAAAGTTGCTCATGGTCAAATGTTCGTGCATAATTGTAAATACACTGCCTTCTGAAATCTTTATGGCCTCAGCTATCCCACGCAGTTTCAATTTACGATTAGATATAAGCAATTTGTGGACTTTTTTGATATTTTCTGGAGTAACCACCTCAATTAGTTGACCAAAATGTTCACTATCACGTACGACCACGTTTAACTTCATCAAACTAATAAAAAATGAAAGCAATGATAAACTAACACATGAAATTGTTTTGAAAATAATAAAAAATGTAAAAAAGTAGCTTTTTTTACATTTTACATTTTTTACACTTTTGAAAGTTTTGAAAGTTGATACTTCATAATTGTCATATCGCTTTGAGAATGGCAGTGACATCTGTGTGTCAGTCACACGACTTATTGAGTGATGTTATAATTATAGAAATAAATCAATTTGAAACAAAAAAGTAAAGCTGGTACAGAAGAACACGACAAAGTCTAATAGAAACATAAAGACATAAGTAACAAAGAAAAGGAAAGCCCAGGAAAACTTGGCTAGAGCAAGTAGTTCAAGCAGAAAGTGGAAAAATATTTTTTAGAGGCATACAAGCCTTAGTCAGACATTTTGAACAGTGTATTGAAATGAAGGGAGCATATATCGAATATATTGAATTCTATGTTAGGCTGAGAATTCATGGACTACACTACGTACGTTAATTGCTGCGCTTACCCCGTCAGTGGTTTTGAATGCATTTGTATAAGCGAAGTAAAATTGTAGAAACTTGAGTCAACAAGAAAATTCTTTGCGAGTAGGGTATTGGGAGTTTCTAATTTGTTAAATTTGCATAGTAAAGTTTCCGTAGGAGGGAACTTGATTGACCATGGAGGGGCAGTTTTAATTTTGTTAGATTGAGTGTTTTCTGCGAGAATTTGACTGGTTTTTACACAAATTGGCGGATCCGTCTTGGTGTTTGTTGAATGAGGAGTTTTGTAGCGATTATTCAGTAGGTTTGAGTACACTGGATTTTGCTGATGGATTGTGCATATAAACGGCAGGGTATTTTCTTCAGAATTGTGGTAGAGATTCTCCAGTGTCGCATTGCAAACTTTTTATTGGGTTACCACGAAATGTCCATGCTATTGCTATTCTAAGTACTGTGCATTGAATGGATTCTAGTTAGGCTAAAGTAGTGTTCTTGGCAGTCACATATATTATAGAGCCCTTTCGGCGTGGTTTTTTGACGTGCAGTATGTGCTGATTTCAGTAAAGTTTTTTGTCAAAAATTATCTTATGTCATTGGTATAATTTAAACCACAGTTATTAAGTTTTGGGGGTGTAGGATTGTTTGCTAAAAAATAAAATTCTTTCAGTCTTCTCAGTTAAAAATTGTAGTTCTGTGCAGTTTTGGATTTAGTTTAAAATGTTTGTTTTTGCCCTTAGAGAATATCAACAGATGATCAGCATATAAAAATCAGAAATCAACAATCAGAGAAAGTGTTGTACCGACGAAGATCCTTGAGGAGTTTCGTTAGTTTGTAGTTTTAAAGTAGAAGTTGTGTTGTTGACTCGGATCACTTTTTAGGCCGATCTCAATGATATTAATTATCAAAATCACCAATTAAAACACCCAACGTAAACGAACGTTGAAATTTATAGTAAAACCTACATTGATAATTGTTTATACGTAAGCGCAAATTCTGACACTTGACAGACAAGTACAAAAACCTTGGTTGAAGAGCAATATATAGAATAGAAATATGATCTAACCACCCAAAAACAAAGAAAAAATTGGTTTTTCTGCTACCGTGAATAAAGTACGTACTTTAGACACACTTTCGAGTGCCTAAAACTTCACTGGTGCATAAAGAAACATACTTTATAGGTAATAGGTAGAGTACGGAGCTTATATGCGGGAGGTCCCAGGTTCAAGTCGTGCTTATTCTATTTTTTATTTTTCTACTTATGTATTTTTAGGTGGAATTTTTGTTTGTCGAAGAGAAGAAATGACAAATTTAAAACCTGCACAAAATGCACCTTTTATGTTAATATTGTTATCAATTAAATCTCATTTGGTTGTAAACAATATTTACATTCGTCGAAAAAAGGCTACTTTACACACTTGTTGCATAAATAACTATTTAAAGAATATTTATATGTAAAGTTAGTATACCAATATATTATACTAAGAGAATAGTAACAAAAACGATACACCAGTAAAAAAGGTAAAAAGTATTGTTATTGAATAACAGGTATAACAATTTCAGCAGTATATTCACACAAAAACTTTTCAAAAGCTTCTCATTAAGGCCGCTTGACATGATGCAATTCAAGACGCAATATTTCTTGATCAAAAGCATGCGCAGATTAAGTTCAGCTGATTATTTCATACAAAACCTCGCACTTGCAGCATTCTCGATTTGATGCTATTTTTATTGCGCGCAAGCTAAAATTTATTATTGCCAATTATTCACTGATCACTTTTTTCTTGACTATTTCACTTGGCTTTATTTAATTTACTTATGGAATTTTTGTTAGTGGTGGTAATGGTAAGAGTGGTAAGAGTGGTAATGTCAAACGTCGTCCAATATTAATCTATGAAATATTTTTACTTTTGAAAAAATTGCAAGTTGTCTTGCACCACGTCAAAACTTTAAACATTCATATAACATTTTTGGCGAATATCCAAATGTATTGTGTATGTGAAAGGAGAGGGTAGCATGCTGAAACATTGATAGGTAAGGAACGCAGTGAAAATATCTGAAACTTTGATCCGTAATGAAGGCATTACCATAAACTGGTAAAAATGGCTAGAGATAAAACACTTAAACTTATATGAAGAATAGTTGATTGATATTAGATTACTATTATAATTGAAATACAATAGGTATCAATAAAGGTAGGTTAAGGTTCCAATAATACGTTAACAGAGCAATAAAATGCAAAATTTTTTAAATATATATAGGATAATCGAATTTTTCAAAAAATTCTGCGCATTTTTCACATTGCAAGTTCAAGTCTATCTCTTCAAATAAGAGATGGGAGAGAATAGGAACCTTGTAATGAAAACATCTTAATAAGTCCAGTCCTGTTAAGCCAATTTTTATACAATTGATATTGTTTGACAGAGCTTTTGTCCAGCAATACAATATATATAAATTCTAAGCGATTTAATTAGCAATGTGAATGCTAAAGGGCGTTATTTCATATATTATAGAATTTTTCCCTGAAGCTGCAATATAATCCATTCCTGGGATATGGCCGACGGCCGTTTTAGTTTCCCACGCGCTTTTAAAGCACATGTATGTTTGTATGGATGTTGGGGTATTGTATGCACTGCAAAGGATCTATGTCCTCCTTCTTGCCATGACACTGGAGGACACAGTGTTTACAGCTGATCCGTTAATCTCAGGCAGAGATCTTCGTCTTCTATTTCAAGCGCTCCCAGGTGTACTGCTTTGGAGTTCCTTAAAATGTGGATAGAGGTTTCTTCCTCTGTGCAACAAAATCTGCATGTCGCAGTATCTGCTAAATGTAGCGTCTTCAGGTGTTTGTTGAGGTGACGGTGCACCTATAGAAGTCTTGATGAATTCAGCAGATCTTTCTCTCTCCGGTTATAATTTCCCAGAAGAATTTTTGCCTGTCTCAGCCTGTTTACCTTCTTTTCCAGTGCTTTTTCCATTTTTCTGTAGCTGATACCACAGAAGGATTCGGGTCCCATGAAGGGCTCGTCTGTCCCTGCTTTAGCGAGCTTAGCAGCTATTTCATTCCCTTCGCTCCAGTATGTCCCGGAATCCACTGTAGGGTAACTTTATTTTTCTTGCCTAGCTCGTTTAATGTTTCTAGGTAACTCCAAATGATATTGGAGCTTAGAACTCTAATGGTTACTTTACTATCGGACAGGATGATTATCTCCTGTTTGCGATAGCTCCTCTCTAGATTGAACTGAACACATTTTTCAATTGCATGAATTTCTACTTGAAAAATACTTGTTTGCGCTGCCCAGACTTTCAGAGTGTTTTATCCCACTCGCTTTTACAGTTTATTATTGAGGTAAAGTTTTTCTCAAAGCTACACTTTTTCTATGCAACGTCCCAGTGTTGGTCATTATTTAGGAAGGGGTTTTCTTTGGTGATTTCGTCTCTGAACATTCTAAGTGATGTTTTGACTGCCACGCTTTCCAGTACTATGTGCAGAGGTGGGAGATTTAGAATCCCTTCTAGTGCAGGTGTTGGGGATGATTTCATGATCCCGGTTGCACATAAGCAAGTCAGTCTTTGTCGTTTGAGAGATTGTTCCTCGTGGTATTCAGAATAAGTCTAGCACCCCAAATCACTGCCCCATTTATTATTGTTGAAGCTTATTTTTATCTTTTTAGTTTGATGTGCTTTAAAAGCGTGTTTTTTAATTTTTTTAAACTATATTTATTTTGCACTTTTTAGTTTCTTATTTGATACTACCCTCGTATAACGGCTTTGTTGCTTATATACTTACTTCTCGTCGAAACTTGTTTCTAGCCGTAACGGTGTAGTTGGTAAGGTGTTGAGTTTCCAACATGCAGATCGGAGGTTCGAATTCTATGTCGAACGAAATTTTCATCAAATAAGCTACTTGCTCTTAGTCCAAAGGAGAGTTACAATAAAAACAAACCCACATACAGAAGAAGCTAATATAAGCATGTTAAAAACACTATTTCTTTCGGATTATGAAAATATATATTTTTATAGACTCAAGTAAGATTAAAAACCCTTGCAGACTAAAATCTGTGCAAACCATTCATGTAGTAAATGGCCTAAAACTTTTTCAACTATTAAACGTATCATTATTATCATGCTTTTGACATGGTTAGTTTCACACAAAACGAAAACGTTAGTAGTTTTCATGCCTGGATCTAATCGATGTCCTCATCAACGTATCTTCTGATTATTCTAATTCTTCTAGAAGCCAAAGGTGATTCGCTTAAATTTTTCAAAGATAGTTGGCTACCGCTTTTAGTTAGACCAACTGCATGCAAAGAAGATGCGACATTCCCTTCTCTTGTCAAATTATTATCGCTTTTTGATTGTAATTTGGAATCAGACAGCGTTTTTAAATAATCTTGACCCATATAACTATGCCAAGAAGATCTTTTTTCAGTAGCGACGTCTTTATTCCAAAAACCAATCTTCTTTGGAAAGTTGATTAGTTTAGAAAAAGGAGTCTTGCTTTTTGTGGAAGAAAGTGAAGAACGTGATGATCGTTTTGATTTAGGTGGACTTAAAAATACTTCCTTACAGATAGATTCATCCGACCCAAAGGATTTTACGACTCCTGGTTTTAGTATTAAAGTTGCTTTAATTGAACGTGTTGGTTCCAACTGACAAGATGCTGATGTAACTTCCGCTAGAGTGGAATTGGAAGGAGGAGGTAGAGGAGCGCGTTTCTTGTTATATTTACCACTTCTTACATCAGGTAAAATAACTTTTTCTTCTTTCCTAATTTCTGTTTCGTTTTTGGTTTCGATTAAATTATGAAGGAATGTAGAGAAACTCTCTACGTCTTTAGTAATTTCTAAAATAGTAGGATTATTTTCTATATTTAAAACTTTATCGTTCAATATATTATAATTATCTCTACATGATTCATATTTGGTAACTTTGTTTTCTTCGCATGCAGTTAAAAACTGTTGGTCCTTACTCGGTGTATCAAGGTTATTTAGACCATCATCTAAATCGTCATGCACAACCTCTAAACAGTCCAAAAATTCGTTCTCACTTGATGAATCGGAGTCTTTACGAAAAACAACGTTGGTATCGAATTCTTCGTTCTCGTCACTTTCCTTCAAAACAAAATATTTGTTTGAATAAAACAAATGATTTAATTTTTTCTATAAACAAGGAAAATAGCAGAAATTGCGTTTTGAATTAACACGATTTAGAGCGAGCTCATGGACCTTTGCAGTGTACAAAGGTTTGTTTTAAGTAGCTTAGATATGTGTCGATTGCTACTAGTTAGACTTTGATACTACATTAATCCAATTCAATAGCAATCATTGTATTAGGGACAGCTTTGAGTTGACACGAATAAGAGCGAGTTTATGGACATCTGCAGCGTACGAAGGTCCATCCTGTAACTTCGATATGTGCTGATCGGTGCTAGCTAGACCAGTACCATAAATTGCGTTCGGCCTAGCTCTGAATTAACACGAGTTAGAGCGAGTTTATGGGTCTCTGCGAGGAACGAAAAGGTATTTTAAAGTACCTTAGACATGTGCGGATTGGTACTATTTCAAATTTATTTCCACGTAGAAGGACAGAAGAAAAAAAAGTATGGATTCAGGGATATAAAAGCAAAATTCAAATATACATCGTGAGAAAGTTACGTCCAAATAAGAAGAAAACAATTGAATGTGTAGGTGTGCTTTGTTTTTTTTGTTGACGAAGAAATGTGGACCAAAGCTGGCAAGAAAGATTTAGGGCACATCTAAAAATCGAAAAATTACTAGTAAAATGTTATCGGCTTCTTGGAAAAATATAGTCTGAAAACAGGGCCAAAAGTTTGTTATAGAAGGAATGATTCCAAAACTATTTCTGGTCCCATTTTGATTTTATCTTTGCTTTTTCTTTGCGAAACTTGTATTACTTTTTGAAGATACATTGAAACTTATACAAAATTTAGCCATTATAGCTATGTCGACCTCAGATGCCGAATGCTGCTTCTCAATGTTACAAAGAATTAAAACCTTGGGACAATCGATGAAAAAAGAATATCTGTTTTGGGAATGTTGTTTTCCAAAAAATGATTTGTCAATTTCAAAAAAAGATTAATTAACGCTTTTTTACTAAAAATGAATGCGCAATGGAGTCCAACAAGTTAGTATTACGATGTAAGTTCAAAATTGGCGATTGAAACATAGGCCTTAATCTAACTCAACTACATAGTGGTAACGGTTTCTTTTTGAACTCCATCACGCGCGACTTTTTCCCTGAATTCTAGTACATAGTTTTGTCAATTCGTTCTAATATCTTTGTCTAAACTCTCCCGGAAATGTCTAGAAATAATGAGTGGCTCTTAATGTCTTTCATTAGGGCTGAAAATCGATCTAAGTGAAAAATACGAGAAACTAGCCCAAACGAACCGTTTGCCAAATAATTGTAAAAATACTTTATAGTACAAACGAATGATTTACAGCCTAGTAATTGACCTTGATCCATTTCATTAGTCTAGCATTGGTATAACAGGTTTCAACATACTATATTGTATCAGCATATCATTACGTAGATTCGAAGACAACAATATGACTGGCTCCTCAGGCTCTAAACAAGCAGCGCAATAGATAGGACTTGATGTTAAAAATATTACATATGTTATCAACCCAAGGAAGTGTCTTAATTCTTGGAAATTTTTAGAGCTTGGGTACATGACCAAAACAACTTATTCTTTCCATGAAGAAAGAGCATTTTGCCCTATTTAAGTGAAAGTAATTTTCATACTCTAAGCATTTGATCAGTGATGGGTAATAAACCCGAAGTATGCTTCATCTTTCGGTATGCTCTTGAGCAACTAAGACAGGATACGATTCATCCTAAAAGTGTTTTTGATTGAAAATTTAACATCCGATGTAAAAAGACCTTTTGGAAGTCCAGCTAGCAAAAACATTTCGATCCTTCGAGAGTGTGCGACTAGCTTGAATTTTCCGTAGCCAACCCTTTTTAAATAAATTTAACAGCTTACTGTTGATACTTATATAAAAAAAACTTATTTCGTTGTTGGGTAAATATGGAGAATCATGAAGCGTTTACTGGAACAGCGATACACGATCAAAACTTTGTGTAAAGCTTGGTAACATGGGCAAAGAGACATGATTAAGGAGACCTACGGTGACGATGCCATGGCCTAGATCGGGTGTATTAGAATGGCACAAGTTGTTCCGAGAAAGCAAGAAAAAAAATGAAAGACGACGATCGCTCTGGACGTCCTTCAACCAACAAGACCAACGAAAATGTGTCGCGAATAATAAATTTATTGAACAGTGATCGTAAGATGAGTATCTGAACGATTACTAATGAATTGAGCTCAAACCCAAGTTTTTGAGATGAATTGGTGCCACGAGTGTTGTCAGAGGAACAAAATACCAACCGAAAAGCGATATTTCAGGATCTTTTTGACCTCACTAGAGTTTTTTCTATTCCCGAGAATAGGATCGATGCTCGTGGAGAAGCTCAACAGTTCTCGGGTCCAGGTGTTCATGGAAGCGTACGAAAACTGGAAAACTGGTTAGCAGCAGTTTGTAAATTTGCATGGGTAAAAATATTTTAAAAAATGCTACTACTACTTTCAGAACAGACCCTGTAAATTCGCGCTGTACTTTTTAGGTCTTATTTCGATTCAAATATTCAATTTTACTTACGTCACTGACGCCACTCTTTTTGGGAACAGTAGATCTGGTAACTCTGGTAGATCGAGATCTGGTAAGCGAGCCGGTTCTTGGTAAACCTTCTCGCGCAGTAATTTTTAGTGGTAACCCTTCACCGCTCGAATACCCCGACGAAGATATATCTTCAGCAGATTGTATACTCGCCACCCGATCTGGTCTTACGTCTACTTCAGAAAAATAAACTACGGAAGTAGAAGAAGATCTATGAGGGCTGCGTCTGCGTCTCGTTAGATGTGGTTCGGTGATGGTGTCAACTTCGTCGTTAACGTCGTCGTGGGAAGGATCACTTAAATCACTTAGACTATAACTTTTTCTTAATTGATTGACTAATCCTCCGCCGCCCTATAGAATGGAAAGGATTTACAATATGAAATATACATCGTAGAACGAGTATGAGTACTCTCATGTCAACTGAACAGTTTTATCAAATAAAAATACTAAAATTTACAATTCCAGTTGTTAATATACAAGTATTTTAATAAATATTGAGAATTATCATCATTATTTGGAGTAATTTAGTTGATACGTGGACTATATAAGTAATTTTAATCTTTTCCCAATATAATAATTTCTGAAGTAGAATTAAACTTGGCAATATAGCAAACAGTTGAATTAATTTTTTTTCTTTGTAAGATTTGCTTTATGGTGTTTAATGGAGAGAGAGAGAGAGAGAGATTCGTTGGATTGAATTTGGCAAGTTAAAGAAATTTTAATAGGAAGAGGGTTTGTTAGAGTGAGCGCTGATATAGGATTTGCTAACTTTTCTGGAGGAGATTTAGGATTTTTGGCTAGAAAGTAAAAACGGCTCATCTTGGTTTGTTTTTTTTGGCTTTTTGAAAATTTCTTTGTTTATTTTAAATTTAAAAAGGGGGCGGGTAGAACTGCGGCTGTGTTATTACCTATCGTCGGCAGTTTGGCTTGGAAATCGGTTCACCAGGTTGCAGGGAAATTGCAAACCTGCAACACCGCACTTGTTCAATGGATAATAAAATCCTATTTATGTCATATAGTTACCAGTGGAGCAAAGGGCACCTGTCGGTGATTTAACAGCTGTGGTAAAGCGATTCGTCGTTTTGTGGATTTCGTCCAATTTTGTTCAGTAGCCACCTTCCTTATTAAATTTATCTATTGCAATTCATCTCGATAGTTCTTCTTCATGTCTGCCTCTTTTCCACCCGCCTGTTGCATTATAATTAAATATTTGTCTAGTTTCCGTAGTGTATGACCTATCCATCTCCACCACAAAGGTATTCACTAATTATCCCATTTGACTAGAAAATTTTGTAGATAACTCGTATGCACCTGCTGATAAATTGAACCCACCCACCCAACGTACCCACCTACGATTTTAATAAACGACAAAATTCTCTCAACACATTTCTAATCATGTTGGGAGTTATAGTCTCAAAGTAACCCTTTCCAAATGTTTATAAACGGCCTTTGTTGCATTTTCTTTCAAGTAACCCCAAAAGAAATACAATAGAACCCCGATAAGTTAAAGTCCAAGGGAAACACAAAATATTTTAAGTTATCAAGTGTCTTTGTTAGGGATAGGTTAATATTGAGGTAGGTATGTACATATGTATATACGTTCCCTTTTTCCTATTTTTAATCCAATACGTCAGAAGGATTGGTTCAATAAAATACAGAAATTTAAATAATCAAATTCATTTATTCACATTGTACACGTTACATAAAAATAAAACAACAATTAAAGGTTTAGTCTACTTAAAAAAGTCTGTGATTTTCTTTTGTTTTAAACAATTCACAGTTTCTAAATCGATTTAATTTTCAATAACAAATAGAGAGGAGAATACATTATCTTTTATGTTGCTACACTGCTCTATAAATGATCGTACAGTCGTTAAAGCTGTTTTTGTTCGTAGATGAAGTTTGTGGCTCGTCGTTAAAATCATCGTCTTTATTACTTTCAATGCAGTTGTTTACTGATTCCAATATTTCTTCATCTGTTAACGTCCCTGCTGTGACTACTTCATAATCGCAATAACGAAGTCTTCAAAAGCAATGTTTGACCCAGACATGTGCTTATTCCATTCTTCAGGCACATTATTATCTTCCTCTTCAATGATTTCTTGAGGTTATGAGGAAAAACCACAGGTTCTAAAGCAGTTTTTTACTGCAAGGGGTGTTACGTTTCGCCAAGCTTCGTCCTCTGTCCTCATTGTTTGAAGAACAATGATAGAAGATATCGTACTTTGCTCCAAATCAGCTATCATTTTTCAAACAACTTCTTTTCTGTATAATGTTTTAAAATTTTTAATTATACCCTGATCCAAAGGTTGAAGTTGTGATGTTGTGTTTGGTGGAAGAACTTGTACTTTGACTGCCTTTAATCGAGGTACGTCCCCGTGTAAAGTGCAGTTGTCGATAAACAGAATTTTTCTATTTGGAGCTATCATTTGTTTATCTATGTTAATCAGCCATTTTTAACTTGCCTATAATTAAAGGTTTCAGTTTTTCGGTGTCCTTATAATTTGCACAAAGCAGAATCGTAAGTCGTTCTTTTTTGTGCTTTCCTTCATGACATTTTTCATTTTTGAATGTTATTGTTTTGTCGACATGAAGACATTTGAAAAATAGACCCGTTTCGTCAGAGTTAAAAACATCATTGAGATCATAATCATCCAGTATATTATGTAATTCAAATTTCCATTCTTGGTAGACTGATTTGCTTACGCCCGCACTTTCGTCGCACGTTTTTTTAAAGACTGAATCATGTCGTTTCTTAAAATTCTCTAACCAGCCATTGCTGACTTTAAAATTTTTGATTTTCAGTGAATTAGCGAACTCTTCAGCTTTTTTTTTCAGTATGGGTCCACTTAAACTGATTTTTTTGTTTCGACACTATTTGAAACATTGTTCTAAATTAGAGAAATCGGCAATTTTTCGTCTTTTATTTTGAAGACTTTTTCCTGATTCTTGTTTCTTCAAAATTTCAGCTTCTTTTTTATGATGATTGATAATGTACTCTCATGTATCCCAAACTTCTTTCCGTTTCAATCCATTTTCACTGCTTCTATAGCTTTTAATTTATCATCGTATGTGAGTGTTGTTAGTTTTCTTTTTGAACTCATTTTAAACCCAGTTTTATCACACAGTAGGCAAAGCGATGTTTCCAGAACAATGATCAAAAACTTATGGTCTAAGTAAACTGTTGTCTTAAGGCTAACCGCCGCAAAGCTTTAAAGAATTTCGAAGAAGCAAACAATAGGCGACACATATAATTTTTACGTTAACAATTTAACTAGTGAACACGTGCAAGCAATAAATACCAAAATCTTTTGTTTTGCACATTCTCTCGAATGCTTCATTGACAAACAATTTTATGTTATAAAAGTTGTGGAAACATTTCTTTAAGTTACTGAGAGCCAATACAGAGATTACTAATTCAAGTTATAGAGGTTGCGTACTTTAAGTTATAGAGTTTTTGGACTCTGATGGGATGGAACATATTTATTTTTTGAAGTCATAGAGGTTTTTAAGTTACCAATGTTTGAGTTATCGAGGTTCTACTGTAATATAACGGGGTTATATCCAGTAACCTAGCTTGCCAAAAAATATCTCTTTCATTGAAAGCATTTTCCAAATACGGCCTCACTTCCAACGTACTTTGACATGTTGTGTCGTTCTGCTGGTACCAAATTTGTTGTTGTTCACATATTGATAGGTCATCAATTAAATCATACATTTGAGTTTGTAACAAATCTTTGTGAGGTCATGGATTCCCGAAAAAAAAGGCCCGATTATTTTATCTTTGTAAATGCCACACCAAATATTTGTTTTAAATGAATATCGATCACGAGTCTTAACCGTGAAGTTAGGATTGTTTGAACATTTGTATTAAATCTAGCTTCGTCTGAAAACATTTCTTTTCTAACCATAACATGATCGTCTTCAATTTTTTCTTGAATAAGAAAACAAAATTCTATTCTCTTATCAAAGTCTCTAGGCTTTAATGTATGAATAAGTTTCGATTTATATGTGTGAAGCTTAGTCTCTTCATTTATCATATTAAAAAATTTTGAAATTGTACTTTTATCTACATTTTGCAGCTACAATGTGCACTTTCGCTGAGAATATTTATGATTTTAGACTAAACTTGAATTGGTTGGACGAAATTTTAAACTGCGGATTTTGAAAATGTGTGTTTTTCAGCTTTATGTGAAACTAAAAGTAGCTCGTTTAAGACGCCATGTTGAATTGTCATGCATGGCGTGTCCAATGCTGCCATTCATCATTTAGGGGTCGGTCATACTTCAATTCAGTTTCGTATTTTCATTATTATTCTACAAATTTGATTAATTGATCTTTTCTTAAAACACCGCACCGTTTAGCCCGAAATTTAACACAAAGTTATTAACTCAATGGCATGTCAGTTCAGTTTACAGTCGAGAAAGTTAGGTTAGGTTATTATTAATATTTTTTATTTTATTTAAAACCTCAACCAACTATCTAGTTAACAATCTCGATATAACTTCAAGATTCAATATATATATATATATATATATATATATATATATATATATATATATATATATATATATATATATATATAATAATAATAATAATAATAACTAATAATATATTTTCCGAGCTTTCTAATACTTATGTATTCATCGTCAAGGAAATAATTAATTAAGTTTTGAATCGTATTAATTCTTGTAAAAATTTTAATTTTAATAATTCATAGGTTACAAAATTTAATATTGAAAGTGATGTTGATAGAAATGTTGATTAATTGAAATAATTCAATTAACGGCATTCCTAGTCTTCTTCTATTTCTGTTGTTATATATAATAGAAGAAGACTTGAATGAACAGGTATGTTTTCAAGCCATCATACCGAACAGAATTTCGGAGGGAATTCAGAGCAACCAGTAATGGAGAAGAACATTCCTCGTCTGGAAGGACTGACTTTAAACACATTGTAACACAGTATTGTAATGTTTTTCTTTTATTTATACGATTTATATTCGTGGGATGATTTAATAAACACTGTCTCTTACGTTCTTGATTTATTTAAGCACTATACACTACTATGACTATTTATTATAAACTGAACTAAACTGCGCTACACAAACTCCTTATGCATATATCCCAAAAGAAGTCTCAAAATTTCTAGAAAGTAAAGAAACAAAACAAATAAATAAATAGACCTTTCTAGAAATTATTCGAAAGAAACAATATAAATAATTCGCCTGCTATAATAAAAACTTATGTAAAACAAACATCAAACGGATTTCGGGTATTTCCAGCGTACATCAAAGGCACCGCGATTCTGTCGAATTTTATTAAACTATATCTAGGCAGGACCGGTTCTAGTGCGAAGACGCGTTCGTAACAGTATGTAAACCGCATTATCAAATATTTAAAAATGCAAATTGAGAATCATCAGCGTCTAGATGACTGAATAACTTGAAATTCGCATGATTTCCATCCAATGAAATTTGAAGCAGTTTCTTTAAAACAAGACCTTGCAAACCAACTTTTAGACCTGCCAACAAATCGCCGGGTTTTGCGTTATGTAAGAACACAGAAGAAAAGTAATAATCTTGAACCTGCCGTAATTTTCGGAGACTACTGAAAAATTTTGCAAAAAATGGAACATGTGAACCAGACTATTAATGTTATTATTAGGGACTGAAACTTTCAAGATAATTTTTTTTATCATCATGAATGATATTTTCACAGTATCGTTAAAAAAAATTTTTTGGTCCAGTGTATCTAAAATAATTTGTTTCGATTTTCGAAGTCTGAAGGTTTTTGAGCTAAACTAACACCAACTTGTTATGCCTGGTTGGCTGACACAAAATTATTGAAAATTCTCGATTTACTAGAAAATTCTCTCTTAGACACCCTTTTGAAAGGTCTATTAGTGGATGTCTTTGTATAATACACATATTAGTAGTAATAAGTAAAAATAAATAATAATACTTACGATGTATACATATAAAAAAGGGATTCAAAGCCATGCAGTGCACATCAAAATAAGATAAACATTCTCCTCAAATGTTAATAATGTTAGTTATTCGGTTGCCAGTTTTAGAAGGGATGCAGAAATGGAATTAAAAGTCAATAAACGAAATATTTTTTTTATTAAAATACTATAAACACTAATAAAAAATATTCAACTTCAATTAGATGGTGATGCAATGTACTAATAAACACAAATAACAAGAGTTAAAGTAGATAGTACAGAGGTAATAGTTGTTTGAAGATGCTAATTTATTTTTTTCTGGCACATAGTATCGGAAAGAAATAATTCTCCAAGTAATTGTAATATTTTGACATCTATGGAAGTTCAATGAAACCCAATGTTGTTAATTCAATAATAATCAGATTAATGCCCTAAAAAGTTTCTCTACATCAAATTACTCAACAAAAATGGGTTTTAAATGGATAACAATTGCAACTAAACCTATGACACGCAACAGGTATTGGATTATATTTCACCAGGAAATAGTGGAGTATGGTGATAGAAGATATTTTTTTACAGTTTTCGACTTATAAGAGACTTTTGGTTCGAAAAACTTAACCTCCAACTAATATTAATTATATTTTACCAAGAACTAGTAGAGGGTGGTAGTAAAAGATATTTTTGACATCCATAGAGAATTTTGGCCAGAAAAACTTAACCTCCAACTGATATTGGATTATTTTTTACCAAGAACTAGTAGAGGATGGTAGAAGAAGATTTTTTTTTATAATTTTCGACTTATAAGAGACTTTCGGTTCAAAAAACCTAACCTCCAACTGGTATTAGATTATATTTTACCAAAAAATAGTAGAAGATGGTAGTAAAAGATATTTTTGACATCCATAAAGTCTTTTGGTCAGAAAAACTTAACCTTGAACTAGTAATGTATTATATTTGACCAAGAACTAGTGGAGGATGGTAGTAGAAGATATTTTTTACATATTTGACTTATATAGAGACTTTTGGTAGGAAAAACTCAACCTACAACTGGTATTGAATTATATTTTCCCGAGAATTAGTGGAGAAAGATAATAAATGGTATGTTTTAACAATTTTCTATTTATACAGAGACTTTTGGTTAGGAGAAGCCAAAGTTTTATTCGATACACTTTTTAACTGGAAATTATTATGATATTCGAATGATCAAATCATCACAAAACATAAAAATCAAGTATTGAGATTGAATCATTTCGAAATTGCAAACATTTTTCTCTGGCAAATAATTTTTTGAGTATTAATCCCGAAGTAAAAATATCTGGAAGTATAAATAGTTGAAGAAATGAATCAGAAAATATGAAGAAAACGGGAGGTGGTACATCTATTAGAATGGATAAAATCACTACCCTCAACATATCGCTCAACCGGCATTGAATTATATTTTACCAAGACATTAACACTTAAAATTCCATGATGGAATGTCAAATAATCATTTCTTTTGGTTAATATATTTTCTTTTCTATTTTCCTGAATTCAGCCATGTTTATCATATTGATTACGAGGTGCACGTGTGATAAATGACTAAACGTTTTGCTTGCTTCCTAATGTTAGTATAGAATATGACAACATCATAAGAGTAGAATATTCAACTTTCAGCAATTTTATGAGTAATACCCATTTTTTTCGAAAATAAATAGATAAAGCAATGGGAATATGTGTAATCAAATTGATTATTTATGCTGACCAACAATGAAAAAAACACCCCAAATCATCGTATGCAATCGGGAATGACAATTAACTGTAAGGAAATAAGATTGTACATTATCTTATTGTACCTAGACTTTTATTTATTGATATTATTTAGAATAGTTGTATTTCTGATTGTTTTTTGTAAGTTGTAGTGAGGTTAGAATAGTAAAAATAATTAAAATGGAGCCAAAAAGATTTTTATATGAAACGTGTGGAAAATATTTCATATGCTTTTGTTATTATCTAGTTGAGGGGCGTACTTGTTGACTACATTTCAGTAAAGGCAACTTTTGTATATTTAGAGAAAAATCAACATAAAAAATCAAAATGTCAAAAGGAAATTATACCAAACCTCGTGAATATCCAACAAAAAACAGAAAATAAATCAGAAATAAGACATGATCTCAAAGAAACAGAAAATAAGAGGTTCTGTTCTAGATGTTGTAGCAGAATTTCTGAAGAATCTAGTAGAAAGATAGTGAAGAATAAAACACCCAAATCAAAGCTATACCCAATAACTTTGTTTAGTACGGTTTTCTTCTTAAATAGATAATGCAAATATATTTTGCAATGAAGGATTAACGGACTTCAAAGAACCTTGGCCTCGTCTACCACATTCCTCCAGTCATCACCCGGGGTCTCCACTCCCGTAGATCCTCTTCGACATCATCCAGCCATTGTTTGCGCATTCGCCCAGGCAGTCGCAGGCCCCACTCTTCAGACATACGCTCCAAGTGGCCTAGCCATCTGAGTCTGGCCCTCTTGACATCTGTGCCCAGGCTGGGATTTTCATGGAGCCGATAAGGCTCGGTGTTTGTACGGCTGCGCCACAAGCTCTGCTCTCACAACTGAAGAATTATGCGATAGATCCGCTTTTTTTCTGTTACAACTACTACCTTCGATATGTCACACAACTGGCATCTAATTATGTCCAACTTGAAAATTAAGCTAGTCGATATAGATATTCAATGACATTTTTATTTGACATGTAGACTTTCGATTGCTTAATAGAATCTGGATTGCTTAATAGAATCAGCACTAAATGAAAAAAATCATGTCTAGATATTGAATAATTTCATATTTATAAAAATTTTCCTTCGACAAATCCTTCCATTGGTATTATTATTTGATTAACAAGATATTGGAACAATTGGACCATAATTGGAGTTCAAATGATGACATTTTAATTAATTTTATTAATACAAGAGGCGAGCAAATGAAGTTGTACTTTTTCATATCACCCAGACTACTACTAACGATAAGTCACACTATGGGCCTTGAATTATATTAAATTTGGTTATTAAATTAATTGATGGAAATATTCCAAGAGATTTTTATGGTATAGAAACTTTTGGTTCCAAAAAATTCAATTGGAGTGGAATGAGTGGAATTGAAACTCAAATTGTCACTTTTTATCAACTTGATTCATACGAGGGGTCAAGCAAATGAAATAGTATGAAAACTGTTTCTAATTTAATTAAAAGTTACTCGCATCGAATGATTTGGATAACAACTACTACTCACACTATGTCTCTCAACACGTATTGAATTATAGTTAATCTGGATTATTGAAATGGTAGAAGAAAATAATCCAAAAACATATATATCAATTTTTGACTGGTATAGAGACTTTTGGTTGAAAAAATTTTTTTCAATAAAATTACCACAAAATAAGAAAATTAACTTTTGATATTAAATTATTTCGTAGCTATAAAGATTTTCCTTCGACAAATCGTTTGATTGGTATTGGTTAACAAGATATTGGAACCATCGGAATAGAATTGGAGTTCAAATGATCACTGTTTTATTAATTCCATTAATACGAGGGATCAAGCGGATGAAGTTTTACCAAATTTTGTTCCCAATATAAATATTGACCATTCCATTGACGCCTCACGATATGTCACACAACAAATTTTTTTCGATAAACTCCTTTAATACCAGATATTATGGCATTTCGTTATCCAAATTATGACAAAACAAGGAACCAAGTCTATATTTCGAGTCATTTCATGTTTATGAAGAGTTTTTGTTTTAATTGGTCATTTAATCAATTGAGAGGATATTAGAACAACCGGACTAGAATTGGAGCTCAAATGGTCACTTTTTTATTAATTTAATTCATACGAAGGCACAACGAAATGAAGTTATACCTAAAATTGTTTTAAGTTCAATAGCAAAGTTTCACACATCGTATGAACCGAATAACAATTACTCCTCACGTTATGTCATTCGTCCGATATGGAATTATATATACCAGACGTATAACCATTCCTTATAGACATTGTTACCCATTTTTGACAAATTTTAATCAAAAATATTGGAGTTTTCCATTAAATAAATTATTTAAGACTATTTCGACTTTCCATAAATGAAAATTCGATTTGAAAAATTATTGGAAATGGATGTTGAAAATTTTTAAATGTCTATTAACTATGTTTCCTTTCACAGTAAATATTTAAATTTGAAATAAAAAAATAATGTAGTTGTAAAAGCATCAACAATCAACAAACTAAAGTACATTCACAAAAAAATTTAAAATGTATTAAAAAATAGAGAAATACTTTAAAAATTTAAAGATAATAGAAATTTTGTAATTATCATCGTTTTTCAATTTTAGAAAGTTATGTAAGGCACTGATTTTTTTTTAGGTTAAAACAAATAAATGATAATTACAAAAATATTCTCACTATTCGCCAATCAGTCATAAAAATAAAAAAAAAAATTAAAAGGATCAATCGCTAATTTCGTGCAAATCAATATCAGTCTTCAATTCCTTAATTTTCCTTGCGCTTTTTCTACTCGGCATGTTTTTCGTTTTCTTTTTTTCTTTTCCTTTCTTCGACGTTACTTCGTATTCCTCCTCGGATATATCGTAATCCACCAAATCGGTCGTAATTTGCACAATTCTCTTAGAAACTACTTGTTCTGTCTGGTGGTGGGATTGTGGGGGATCGAGGGGGGGTACTGTGAAAGCTGCGGGTAATTGTGTCATTGACTAAAAAGCGTGAAAATTTAAAAAAAAAATGTTAATTCGTTAATAAAATTAGCAAAAGAATAAGAGCCGTCGATTGAAACCAAAATAAAAAAAATCCCGCGTACAAAGGAAAGTAGGAAAAGTGAGTAGAGTAGTAGGAAAGATAGAGGAAACTAAAAAAGATGATAGGAAATAGAGGGAGAAAAGAGTGAGAAGGGTAGTAGCAAAGAGAGACAGAGAGAGAAAAGTGAGAAGGGTGGTCGGAAAGAGAGAAAGACAATTAAGAATAGTAGGAAAAAGAGAAACAATTGTAAAAAGGGTATTAGAAAAGAGGAAGAGAGAGAGACAGAAGTAAGGAGGATAGTAGGAAATAAAGAGAAAGAAAGAAGTGAGACGAGTAGAAGAAAAAAGAGAGGGAGAAGTAAGGGGAATTATAGGAAAGAGAGACAATTTTGAGAAGAGTAGTAGGAAATAGAGAGAAAAGTAAGGATAGTAGAATAGAACGAGAGAGAAGTGATAAGGATAGTCCGAAAGAGAGAGAGAAGTGAGAAGGGTGGACCGAAAGAGTGAGAGAGAGAAGATTGAGAAGAATAGTAGGACACAATTGTAAAGAGGGTAGTAGAAAAAAGAGGGAGAAAGAATGACAAAAGTAATGAGAATAGTAGGAAAAGAGAGAGAGAGAGAAAAGTGAGAAGGGTAGCAAAAAAAGAGGGAGTAGTAAGAATGATAATAGAAAAGAGCGAGACAATTGTTAGAACGGTAGTAGGAAAGAGAGAGGAAAGTAAGGAGGGTAGTAGAAACAGGAGAGAGAAGTTAGAAGGATAGTAGGAAACAAAGAGAGAGAGAGAGAGAGAGAGAGAAAATTGAAAACAATAGGAAACAAATGGAGATAAAGGTAAGGAAGATAGTAGGAAAGAGAGAAGAGTAAGAAGGATAGTAGGAAAGAGAGTAGAGTAAGAAGGATAGTAGGAAAGAGAGAGGGAAAAATATATTATTACCTCACAACAACCGATTACCGTGCCATCTAGTGTTAAAGTTATACGTTACGACCTTCGATGACACTTGATGGGTGGGATCATAAGCATCACAATACACATAATGGTTGACGTATGTGACAGTTGACTATAACTACATAGATAAACATATGCGAGCATGAAACATACAATACGTTAGTGACAGATGATATTTGACACAACAGTTGACATATGAGATGCGGATGCCTCTATGACAGATGACTCTGATGACAGATCCCTCCGAACGGTGTTGCAGGTTAATGTGACGTCAACCTAGTGGATGAAGGGAGTGCGAGTGGTGAGACGAAAGTTTTTTTCAAGGATTTATTAAAATTGAAATATTTTTGGTTTCAAACGAGAAAAAATTAAACAAAAACGTGCATTTTTTCTAACACTTAACTTACTTTAATTGCTGTTTGCATAATAGCGGACATCCCTTTTGATCCGATGTCCAAAACTTGTTTGTAACTTTGCTCCTTGGCTTTATTGATATATTCATCAATTTCCTGTAATAAACACCATAAATAAGGAGAATAGAATAAGTGACTTTGGTGTCAATGTACGTGATATATTTAGGCACTACTTCCGTATCCGTCCAATACAGAATCATGATAAAAGCACGCTAATTTTGTGTTTTCGAAATCACAGAATCCATTTATCCAGTTCCTAAATGGCGAAAATTGCTACTTCCCGGTTATTTCAAGTGGATTCATGAATTACACGAAACGGTAGTTCCTTTCGACTCTTGTCGTTGAGATTTCCATGCGATGTAGCCTTCTTAGAAGGTTTCAACAGAGATGTCCTTCAACGACTTCGTCGAAACGGGTATAATTTTATCCAGGGTCTCTAAATATTGTCCTTTCAACGATCTCTTGAGCCGAGGAAACAAAAAGAAGTCTGGCGGGTGGAGTACGTGGTAGACCTTTCAAAAATCCTTGATGTCCGACCTGACAAGGTTAATCTTCTTATGACTTCGACGTAGCAGTAACGATATATTGGTAGAAATTCGGAATGCACATTTCCTCTGATGTCAAAAGAGACAATGAGCATGGCTTTAGTTATGGACTTGTTCAATATTATCCGCTGTGTTGCCAAGACCCCCCTCTACGTAACTCACACTGCAAAATGTAATCGCTTCGAAATAAAATCTGACGAATTATTTTCCAAACATATCCTGTAAACTAAACCTAATCGAAGATAAATTATATCTAACACAACCTAAACAGAAAATGGAACCGTTATTCGGTTGACGTAACGACCTCAAGAGACTTCTCCTAATTTGATTGTAAATAAACGTGAATAAAATAAATAAAAAGTAAACAATTTTCCTTCTGTTGAAGTGAAACCTTCCGTCTAAGACTTCGATAAATGGATTTTACGACCTCGAAAATGCTAAACTAACGTTTATTATCCTTAACCCGACAGAAACGAAAGTATAGCAAGAAATTATTATTTGGATACAAAACATTTAATTTTTTTTTTTTCAATTAAAAGCCGCCATTATACATTATAGGCTATGTATTACCTGTTCCCGAGAGCTGAGGGTGGGGTGAACAAATTTTCTATATAATATACTGGATCCCTTAGTTGCTGGAGATAAAAGCCAAATGACTAGAATTATTTTAATTTCATAGTAAAATGGGAACCTGAAACAAATTATTCAAAATTAATAAAAAGGGACACTTTTGAAATGTTTATGCACCCGGCTACACTGCTGTTGCTATATTGAAATTTTGACATTTTAAAACGGGTAAAAGCCGTTGGACCTTACATTGGTGAGGGGACCCAGCGGCCGCTCTCCTTGTGCGCGCCTATATGCGAGATTAATCTGAGTCCTGATTAGGTACCGCGAACAATGCCTACAGGAAAACCTGGGCCATTCCAAAGGTAGTAAATCCTCCTCTTTTCCGATGGTTCTGAGCAAACAAGGACCACGGAAGCTGTGACCGATGCTTTTGACAAGGCCTGACTCGAACACCGCAACATCAGTCGTGTGGATAAGCAAAAAGGAGAAGGAAGACCAATGCTGGCGAAAGGCTCAGTCCTTACCGACTCCTAAGGTTGCCTCGACCCTTAATCCTCCTCTACTCAGGGTTTCAAATCAGGAGGTCCAAGTTTAAGCAAGTTAAGAGGCCAAGAACCCCAGGTTCCATGTCTATCGAACAACAAGTTGACTTCAAAAGCTTTAAAATTGCACTCGCAATAGGGCCCGGTGCTAGCTACGCGAAATCGAAGGGATGATCGAAGCTGCAGCTGGCCGTAGGTGGAGTAAACAACCCGATACCGGTTTCACGGAAGAACCGGATTTTACTAGCGCGGTGAATGGGGACATCATGCGGTCTCCATTCTGCAACGGAACGAAGCCACGGCAGTTTCTCTCATTTCTGGTGATTATTTCATCAAAAGGTTTCAATAAGAGCGTCAGATTGGCTTTTTAGAGAAAATCGGCCTATGGTAACGTCAAGTGGGATACGAAGGACCTATCAGAAATCTATGTGCTTAACGGCACTAAGCCGCACACTATTCTACTATGAACTATGAACGGGTATAATATTATTAATGGCATTGCTGTAACACGGTTGCCAAACTTCTTTTACAGTCGTATATATCAGGAAAAAAAAGTTGCGGTAGATAAGTAAGGATGAAAAGTTGTGGCCTTCATTTATAGTTCAAGCCCGAAGCTATTTACTTCGGTGATAATAATAGTGAAAATGATATATTACATTACAAGGGCTGTAAATTTGAGATTTCGAAAAGAAATTATTTGTACAGCGTTATGAAAGATCTAAATATTCCCAAAAAATTTCAACGTCTTATCAAAATGACACTCGAATATACAAAAACGAAAATAAAAACAAACCAATGAATATCAAATATTAAATAAGACGGTGACGAGGGAGGAAATCTAGAAGCAAGGTTGACGAAGGGAAGAAACAATTGGGAGAACTGAATGCAACAATATTTTCCAAAAAAATCTTCAGAAAGGCGAACAGTGAGATACGAAGGCGAAACTTGGATTCTTGACAAAGCAGAGGAAAAGAAGTGGGAAAGGAAAATAGGAAGATGATACTAAAGGATAAAAATGAGGAAAAATTGGATGGATGAGAAGAACAAAGAATGAAATATGGAATTTATCTGGAGAAGCAGAGTTAAACAAATAATAAAATCCAAAAGAAAAGAGTGGCTACGTCACATACAGGGAATGTCAGATTTTAGAGCAACAAAAAAATGATGGACACAGAACAAGGAGGAACAAGAAAAGAGGAGGACCAAGGAAAAGATGATACGCAGAGGTGATAGAAGACCTAAGGGGGAGGGAGAGAGAAAGAGAGGAATTTAGGACTGGAAAACAAAAGCAAAAAAGAAGAAGAAATGAAAAGTGGAAAGGAATCACTTTCAAGCTACGTAAAAGGCTTGCGTGTAGCATCTATATATAGATTCAAGTCAATCGATGCCACTTTGAAATTTCTGCAATTTCTACAAAAACCATAATAATTATTTGTAAATAGTTTTATTATTTTGAAAAATATTCCTACGAGTTAAGAAGAAGAAAATTCCTCCTTTATTTTTTTTAAATAACAATGAACTACATACTTTTTTTAACAAACCATATTTTTTGCACTACTTCGATGCAAAGTTTTTTGAAGCATTAAATGAAATGAAACATTCCGAATTTGCGGTTGTTAGAAAAAAAAACACTAATCAGATACTTACCAACTTAAAAAAACGTCTGTAAACGTTTCTGCGCAAGTAAATAGAGCAAAAACTATCCAGTACATCATCCATTTTACCTAGAAATAGAAAAATCGCATTCAAAATAGAAAAAATACGGTCTTAGCCTAACATGGAAAGATCATAAATAAAAAAACTGTTATTATATTTCAATATATTCTCTTTATTTCCACAAAGTTGCACACCGTCTGAATATGCCACTATAAAATATGAAGCATCTTTGGAGTCAAAATGTTCGTACCCCGCCCGTTTAATTTCATCGTTGCTCTTAAATATTTTACCCCTTAACTGGCCTTCAGCTTTGCGAACGAAAAATAGTCAGACGGGGCCAGATCGGGGCTATATGGTGGGGTGTTCAATTACATTCATGTACAGTAGCGTTGGATAGCTAAACAGTACTCCATTGAGAGCAATGTCATGAAGCAAATGTACATTTCTACTGATTTTTCCGCGCCTTATTTCGATAATTTGTTGATGCAACTGTCTTAGTAAATCAGAGTATTTTGCAAAGTTCACGGTTGTATTTGATTCCTTTAAGCCAATCGAAAGGATACCTTCTCAGTTACAAAATAATGTAGCCATCACTTTTTTGGTGCTATTCGTGACCATTGCTTGCACGGGCTCTCCTTTGCGATCATCAGGCCAAGAGCTCATGGACTATGCTACGTATAATCTACAACGAGTGTATAATGATGGTTAGAGGCATGCGAGAGTTGTAAGCAATCGAATGGAGATTTCTAAGCTATCTTTAATCTTGAAGATAACTAATCCATTTGGGGAAATTTTCAGTGTAGGTTCTATAGATGACCCAACATTAAAAACAAAAAATTTGGACTGCTGCGATTCAAGGATGCAAAGTAATGTACAGCTGAGTAATTTCAGATTTTCAACTTAACTGTATCCATCATTACTTTTGATCAAAATTTGATGTCTTACCCAGTACAGTGTGCCCATTGTTCCCATTTGTTCTTTTTTCTGGGCCTAGGGAGATGTCACGGAGGCACTACCGGGTAATTCGCGTAAAACGGGGTATTACTATACACTAATTTATTACTTTCATCGTGCTCCTCGATTTCGAGAGTGCTACTATTTTTGCGCAGTATATACGTAGTGCAGTCTATGAATTCTTGGCGTTGTCTAGTAATTATAATGCGATCACAAAAAATCTTTATACTCGCGCCTGTGACAAGCTTCGACAAGCTTTATACAAAGTTTCAACTAACTGCTTCGATCCATTTTATTATAGTAGAGCTCGAACGACCTCTCAGTCAAATTGTTTCGAAAAATGTCTCAAGTTGAGTTTCACGCTGTTATAATATCTTTGACTAAAGAATGATTAACACCAACAAAAATCAAAAATAGAATGTTTAAGGTGACTTGTGTTCATCATTTTCAACAAATAAAAATTGTTCTAAGGTGTTTAGGTGGGGACACTAGACATTAGAAGATTATCCACGTGTCCTATGTTGGTGACTACTCCAGAAAACATTAAATTGAAGGGTGAAAATTTTCAAAGCAACCGGCGCCTAAAAACAAAAGGAATTGCAGAACAGACCGATATTTGCAAAACAAGTGTTCCAAGGATCCTACATCAGCATTTAAATATGACGAAAATTAGTGCAAAAACAGCGTCCGGCAAAATGTTGTGGGGGATTTCTAGACATCCAAAAGAAACTCCATGGAATGACCTCGGAAAGGAGAGCCCGTGCCAAAAAAAACAATGGTCGGGAATAACACCAAAAAGGTAAAAGCTACAATATGTTCGGTCTATGAGGATATCTCTAAGTATCTATTAAGGCAGTTGCGTCAAAAAATTATCGAAAAAAAGCGCGGCCAAATCAGCCGATGTGTGCGCTTTCTTCATGACAATACTCCAATCCACACTGCTTCGCTTTCCAAGGCTACTAAACACGAATGTGGCTCACAGAGATTTCACAACGACGAAATATTTAATAATTACTCATTACAGACTTAACTGTAAATATTGGAATATTGTGTCATTGACTGTTCACATTAAAAACGATGATAGATAGTAATTAACATAATTAACAGTAATTTAAATAAAAAAGTGGGCAGTCATACATTTAGAGTTGTCATTATAGATAGAATGTATAAATAATAATTTGCGAAATTACCGGTCGCAATATTCGCAATTGAGCGAATTGTTTTCGTGATATTTTTGGTATCAAACAGTTTGAATATTTTTGTTTATTATTGTTGTTGTTATACTTACATATTCTCTGACGTTCTTCGTTCTCACAGCCTTATATGAAGCATAAGCGGGATAAAGTGTGCCGAATAGCAATCTAAACAAAGGATATAACACCAAATAAGTGACCGCTTTATGACATACCACTGCCAGGCTGATTAAAATTATCCCGAGTTGTATTAAAGACGATTTCACTATGATAAATCTGCCGAACATTTTTAAACCCCCAGGCCCAGTTTTCCTACATAAGTCACATTATTTTTTTCGCGCAAATTTCGTAAATTCCTATTAAAAAAATACAGTTAATACCAAGTGGATGAATAGCGTCTATGTACATGAATTATGTCTAAACTTTTCTGGTGAATTCAAAGAATAAATAATATACAGGGATAAAAGTGTCGAAGAATTTGTCCCAACACGGTCTCATTTATTTATCAACGAATTTATTCCATTTGTCTCCCCACACCTTATAATATGGAAAAATTAAACTTTAACCAATCTACCAGTGTACTTTTTAATGAAACATGGCGATACATTTTATTAAATTTAACAGTTCCACTGTCGACATCAATCAGCTTTTGAATCGTGATTGCCACTAGCATTTTATCTTCTGTGCAGCTCTCAGCCATCCACAATTAACGGATCAGTCAATAAATCCCACCAACAAAAATTAAAAAGTTCTGGAATTGTAGGATACGCCCTAGAATTCAACAAGAAACAATCCATCTTGAATTTAAAAAAAAATCGAAACAAATACGAATACATGATAACAGAAGCCAGATTTTCCAGAATCCTGACGAAGCTACTGCTCAATAGCTCCTGTACTTTTCTGTTCTGCATGCTTCTCATTCCTTCAAAATGAATAAAACAGTGGATGAATGCCAGCAACAAAAATTAAGAACCACAAATAAATACGTGAAATAGTAGAATACGTCGCTGAAGTATTTAATAATTCATTTTTTTGAATGTCAAAAAAAACCTTTGACCGTATCTAGCACGAAGACCTGATATTTAAGATGACAGAAGTTGGATTTTCCACATCCCTGATTAAGCTTCTGCTCAACAGAACCAAGAGCTAGAAGCATTTGTTTTCCCAGTACTCTACACTAAACGGCGGATATCCTCAAAACGGACGACAGATGACTTTCTACGTAAACAAGACCAGAAAAATCAAGAAAAATTGAACAAAGCCATGGATCGAATCGACGTTTGGAGTATAAAGTGGAAGATTAACTAGACAGTGTTCTTCAAAAAGAAGATATCAGAAGGCGTCGTCGTGGCTACCAAGAAATCACTTTTGATAAAGAACCATCTAGTGGACTATACAAAGAAGGTAAGGCGATGATTAGAAGTCGATCCAAGCTGGGAAAAATCGTTTGGGGGTCAGATCTGATGAATACGGTGGATGATCAACCAATCAAAGTACAATTGGCAAATTTCATATCACGGCCATCACACAAGTGTGAGAAGGTGCGTTGTTTCGATGTCTTTTCTCTTCAAATACAGTCGGTTTTTGGTAATTTATCCCTTCATCTAAAACCCAAAATGGCTTAAATTGTAGTGAGAATATCTCAACGCACGCGCAAATTTATCTCCTCGTATTTGATGTATCCATTCAGTACATTGTTACTTCAATTCTTTTAAAAAATTGTAATTTTTTTATTGAGATGATGCATATTCTTTCCTTTTCTACAAATAATCATCTTAAGAAGCTCAACAAACAGGAAGTAAACAGTGAGTAAGACTCAACAAAGTTTGACCAGAAAAGAATGATCTGTTGAGTTGAGAGCTGAAGGACCCACACCAACATCTAACTGAATAAGATGACAAAGAAAAATATGCATCCAAGGCTAAGAAAACAACTTGATGAAGACTAGCAATGACGAGACCAAAAACAAGAGCAAAGAAAGAAGAGGGACCTGCTAATACGAAAAACACACATTCCAAGAGAACGAGAGAACAAACTTAATAAAGAAAAATAGGAGATAGCGAATCTATGGAAGTAGGAAGAATACGTAGCAACGAAGGATGACCTCAATTTAGATAAGAAGATAGTAAACCTATTGAAGTAACAAGGAAATCGAGCAGCAAAGAAGAATGACGACCTCAATTAAGAAAAGAAGAAGGTAGCAACTCTATCAAAGTAGGAAAGAAATCAAGTAGCAAAGAAGAATGACGACGATTTAGAAAAGAAGAATATAGCAAACTCTGAAGTAGGAAGGAAATTGAACGTCGAAGACAAATGACATCTTTAGATGAAAATGGAAATTGACGGGAAGAATCTGAAAAGAAAGGTTGGTACTATGTATGTGTGTGTGTGTGAATCGATAGATTTGACTGATTGATTATTAATTTAAAAATTCTAACGTTTCTCCTTAGAATTCTGCCAAATGGAACATTTGGTAGCTGTTCTCTTCAACGTAACTAAGTCGTTTTATTAAGGAAATTGGTGAATCAATTTACTTACAAAAAAAGGTGAATTCAAAGATTATTTCTTAGTTGTTATGTGTACAGTAACACAGTACGTAATACGAAATAATACCATAGGGTTGATTATTGCTAATAACGTTTCCTGCGAAACTGATAAGGCTTTTATTACGTTCAAAATTACAAACAACGTGTTCTAGTTTTCTCATTGAAAAATCCTCGGAAACATTCCGTATCTACAACTAATACGAAATATTTCATTACGATAAGAATTTCCTTTCCATTTTTTATAAACAAACGCTTTTACTTCCTTATAATATTATTATAATAAACAAAATTCGAAGGACATATCAATAGCTGATGATATTATGCGTTAAACCGATCCTTATTTCAACTTGATCATGGATCAAATAATCACTGAAGTGATACAGGTACTCTATAGAGTACTAGGCAGTAAAATTTATCTGCTACGTTCTTATATCTAGGAATTAATATCACCCACCTGGAATATTATGCAAAATAGAATCTCGTATGTAGCAATAGTTTTGGTAGAAAATTTAGCAGTTTAAAATTGTAATAATACAATATCAAAATGTCTTTGTAAACAAAAAATGATTT
This sequence comes from Diorhabda sublineata, assembly GCF_026230105.1. Classification (NCBI taxonomy): domain Eukaryota; kingdom Metazoa; phylum Arthropoda; class Insecta; order Coleoptera; family Chrysomelidae; genus Diorhabda; species Diorhabda sublineata. Next base: position 16,939,162 of record NC_079476.1, read on the forward strand.
ATTTCCTTGAAATTAGTCAGACAACTCTTTTTAGTCTTATATGTCTTATAAGTTTAGTCTTATAAGTTGCCTAACATTGTTTGCATTTTTCCACACCAAAATGTTTCACGTTGAAGCAATTGCAGTGCTACAGCAAAAAAGTGGAAAACCAAAAAATTTTGCTCCAAAAGAGTATAAAGGCAGGTAAGAAGATCAAAAGACTGAGTTGGAGTTTTCGTAAAAAAATTAACGCGTAAATACCATACTTCAAAGAGTACCAGATCGCGTGGATTGGTAAGAAATGGTCGAAAATATCGAAAAAGACGAAAGTGTATTGAATATGTCCTAAATGAATTAGCACAGATACAAAGATGCTGTCGTCAACTAAGGAGGGTACATTTTGCTAATTACAGAGTCATTGCTATGGACAATGAAAAATTCTGTCATGTTTTTCTTATTTATTTACACTATCACTATCGGTGGAGTGTAACACTTTTTTTACTCAATTAATTAATTAAACAATTAACAGTACACTTAACTTACTTATAATTAACTTATCACTAATATTTAACAAACTTATATAATTTATTTAAATTTTTCGGTTACTTTCTCTAAGCTTAAATATTCCGCACATAATCTACAAACACTATTGGGGCCCCAAGACATCTCTTTTTTACCCAAGAGCTTCTCAAAATACTCGAAATAGGTATTATTCTTCACCAAATCTGATAAACTTTTCTACAATATCAACAGATATTATTCGTATATATAGCAAGAATAATCTGAATTGTTCAAAAAAACGTCTATTTGAACTACTTAAGATGCAAAAATTTTGCATACTAATATTAACGTAAAATACACCTTTTATCGATTAATATATACGCTTAAATGATGACAATCAAAACCAAAGTAACTCGAGCTGTTCAAGAAATGGGTAGCATACTAGGATGGTCCCAGAAGTAGCTGGACCATCAAAGAAAACACAGAAATTTTGGGAAAAAATATTTAATTTCCAACGTAATCTCCTTTTAGCTCAATACACTTTTCTTAGCGATGTTCAATAAGTTCGATACCCTTTTTATAATAAGAATCGTCAAGCTCCTCAAAAAAGCCGACATTACCTCTACTTTGTTAGAAAATCTTTGACCACTGAGCCATTTTTTCAAGTGTGAGAACAGAAAATAATCAGAGAGGGTTACATCTGGCAAAAAGGGCGCATAAGGTAGCAATTCAAACTTTAATTCAATCATTTTGGCCATTGCAATAACGGATGTGTGAGCTGGTGCATTGTCATGATAAAAAAACACTTCTTAGCCAAAAGCGGCCGATTTTGCTTGATTTCTTCGCTCAAACGTTGCATAATACTTGCCGTTGATAATTTTTCTTTTTTCAAGAAAGTCAATGAAAATTATCCCACGCGCAACCCAAAAAACCGACGTCATGCCCTTGCCTGCAAATGTAACGGTCTTTGCCTTCTTAGGAGCCGGTTTCCCCTTTTCAGTCGATTGTTTTTTTTTCGGGTGTGAAGTGATGAACCTAAGTTTTATTCATGGTTATGAAACAACGCAAAAATTCGGATTTATTTCTGTGAAACATTACTAAACACTCGATGGAAAAATCTTCACGGAGTTGTTTTTGTTCCATTGTAAGCAAATGCAGCAACCATCTTGAGACAAATTTTCAGTTAATATGCGATGTACTGCATTTTTTGAAATGTTTACTGTGTCTACTAGCTCGCGGACTTTCTGTCTTTTGTGGGTTTTCTTCAACATTGGTCTCAACCAGAGTAAAATCTAGTTCAGCTATTATATTGGTCGGACTTTGGCTTTCCAAATAAAATTACTGTATCAATCAACGATGACCAATTTTTTCCATGTTTACAAATTCACTCAAAACGTTCACTATTGATGGCTGCCAAGCAAATACTAACAAACGTGGCGTGTTCAAACTTGAAACATATGCCGTATAGATTGTGCACTTTCTAATACAGTGCTATTTTTCAAATAACTACCGCATCTCTAGGTCAGACCAAGTACTTCTGGGACAAAAGCAAGTCATAAGTGAACCACAAAATTCGCGGTAATAGAAAAAAAGTTTAATTTTGTAAACTAGTTTTATCAATGAGGATGCACCAACACCAAAAATTTCCTACAAAAACAGTATTTACCAGTATTATTTATTTTGAATATAAATTTTTTTCGTTTAGATTTACTTCAAGAAAGCGACCATTACTTTCCGATCTCCCTTCGTATTTACTCAACCATAAAAAATATCTTTGGATGTCTCTATAAATTAACTAAATAAATAATTATTTGATTGAATAAATGACACAGTTTCATCGTAACTTTGTAAGAAATCTTACTGTTTATTCACTGCACAATAATAGAACGTGAAATACCTACAGGATCCTATCAACAAAGAAATCGCAGAAAAAAATAATCTGACCGTTTCCGGTAAAAAAACAAACTCTAAGCACTGGTATAAAGCACACACTCACGAGGTACCCGTTCGACAGACAATGATCAGGGTGCAACGATCTGATCTATTTTCGAAAAGTTCTTCTTTCGACGGACTTAAAGCACATCGCAACTGTCTTTGTCCTGTACGATTAATTTTAGACGTATGCCTACGATTAGAATATCGCTTTAAGTATGCACAGGGTGATACGTTCAGGTCAACGTTAATATATTCACTATTGTTTGCTTGATTTTTTTTCTAATATCTATTTATAACCAGCAGACATAAGTTTAATTTTTGTTGTTACAGTAATTACAAACTATTATTAGTATTTCGTGTCATAAAATATTTTCAATAACTGTCAAATGTATTAAGAATATTTTTTTTTATAAAATAAAGGATGTAAGTAACTTTTTCTTCTCCCTATATTGGAAAAAGGGCATTTTGACACTGTTCTGAAGTTCATGAAAATGACGCATCCCAAACGATATGGAACAAAGAGAAATCTTACCTGGACTACAACTAAATACGCAAAAATAATTGAATTCGAGCAAGTCAACTCGTGATTTCAATATCCGCCATAAAATTTTAACTTCTGTTACAATTTGCCAACTGATCGTGATCGTGGTCGTCATGAAGATTAGACAACTCGTGACGGAAGATTATGCAGCTCCGGATTTTCTACCAAATAATCAAGCATTTTTCAATAGGTTACTATTAGACATATCTGCCATGATATTATCCCCAAAGCATTGACTTACTTTAAGTAGTGGGTAAGCCATATATATGTTGCAGACATTTGCCTAAAGCATTAGGCTTTTTATAATCAGAAATTAATCTCAATGTTAGTATTTTCCTAAACCAAGTTTGGGTTAGGTGAAATCTGCATAAAAATAATGTTTATAACGGTCAACCTAACCTAACTTCCGATTCCTGTTAATGATTCATTTAGTAGGACTTCCCTGTCCATTATTCCTTTTTTCCCCATTTTCTTAATAATCTCAAATAGGATGAAGTGTGTACTTGTGGGTCTTTTATGTAGGGGACGAAAATATAAACGAGCAAGTGTTCCGAATAGTTAGAATTGTTTTTCATTGTTTTGGTATATTGATCTTGTCGGTGGAAAGTTTACCAAAGTGGTGGAAAATGCCGGTATTCTCTTTAAGTTAAATGGAGATCACTTGCTATGAATCATTTTTTTACTTAATTAAGAAAAGAAAAATAAATTATACATCAAATAAGTACAATCTATAAGCAAAAGAGGTGAGGAACTCATTTCGACAGAACTTCTTAAGTATGGAGGCCAACAACTTAAGACCAGGATCCATGGACTCAGCATAATAGTGTAGAAAGAGGAATTCATGTCAGTAAAATGGAGCTCGGCACGCATTTGTCCCATCTACAAAAAGGGTTCAAAACTTTACTGCACCAACTACAGAGGTATTTTCCTACTGAACCTCACCTACAAAGTTCTGGCCAGGATTCTGTTTTAGAAGGCTGGAGGTATACGCAGAGCAAATGATTGGATATTACCACTGTGATTTCAGAAGATGCAGAGCAACGACAGACCACATATTCACCATCCACTACATCCTTGAGAAGTGCTACGAATGCAACATAAAAGTACATTAACTCGTCATAGACTACAGACAAGCTTACGACAGAGTAAAAGGAAGCTACCTTGATGAAACGCTGAGTATACTTGGTCTGCCAGACATACTAATAAGACTGGTGGTCATGACCAAATTCAACACCAACTGCAAATTAGCCGACATAACATCACGTCTATTCAACGTCAAAAGAGGTCTGAAGCAAAAGGTTGCACTTTCTTGTAATCTGTTCAACCTGATTATTTAAAAAGCTGAAGATCAACCCGGGAGGAACCCTACTCAACCGATTAACATAAAAGATGGCCCACGCAGACGATATTGACCTGCTAAGCAGAAGGGAAATATAGCTTACAGAAGACTTCTGAATACTCAATGAAGAATCCAATCGAGCAGGGCTCAGTGTGACCGAAGCTAGAACGAAGTATATGCGCATGTCGCACAACCGAGACCGCGCAGACACGACAGCATTCACGGTAGATAACTACACCTTTGAGCATGTTGACAACTTAACAATACCTTGGTTTTCTCATAACTGAAAACAACGAGACTTCACTGGAGATACAGGAGAGAATAAAAGCTAGAAGCAATAGGGCCTAGAAGATGCTGAAATCCCGCCTACTTATCAGGCGCACAAAAGAGAGGATCTACCGTACAGTACTAAGGCCAGTTGTCATGTATGCTTCTGATACCTGGTCAATGACTGCTAGAGACGAACTGAAACTTAACTCGTAGGAGAAAAGTACTTAGGCGCATCTATGGCCCAATCGCTGAGACTTACGCCCTGAAGAGCCCAGCAGAGATCAAGAGGGCGAGACTAAGTTGGCTCGGTCACGCCAAACGCATGCTGGAGGGTCAAATAGTCAGTCATATTTGCATACCGGTAAAAGCCGGAAAGCCGCAGATTCCAGGACGACCACGCATAAGATAACAGAGCAACGTAGAACAAAAGCTAAAAGAACTCTAAGCATCCGAAACTGAGAAAAGTACAACATCGAGAAGAATGGAGGACAATTGTTCAGGAGGCCAAGGTTCTTCAAGAACCGTGTCGCAAATGTATGAGCGAAAGAGGTTTTTAAATTATTGTAGTAAACATAACTTTACTTCACATAAAGCGGATAAAAGTCATAAACAACATGTATCACCCTGTATCAAAAGGAAATGACCGGTGACGTGCCGTGTTCATAAAGTAGGTTTGTATGTATGTCGCTTCTTTATTTGTTTGGAACTAGGAAGTTAGGAAACCACGTTTATAAGGTAATTAACATTTGAATGTTTAAATATATTCCTCAAATTTATAGGAAAATAGTTCATATATGTTTATAGAAAAAAGTTAACATTTGATATTATTCAAATAATATTTACAAAGCGACAACTATGAAAATTATACTCTTTAAAAACCAATTAAATGAACATTGGAATTTATTAATGAAATAATGAAATATCAATCAGACATTAAAATATACGATACAAAATAGTTGATTCTTAAATGACATGTATGAACCTGGCAGCAAGTGAAAAGAAGAAACAAGAAAACTTTATAAGCAACAAAAAGAGTCTGGTTTCTTAATTTTTGGATTGCTGGTAAGGGCCATTCTACACGAGCGACAAACGCAACGAGTAAAACGCGTATATTACAGAAACACTAAGGTCAAATTGAGCATTCCCCAGGGGCGTTTTTTCGGTCGCGTGTGGACGCATTAGTTGACATTTCGGCGTTTCTAAAGCACGAGATTGCGTAAAAAACGTGCGCCGGTGACAAGCATGTCATGTTGCGTTTAGCAAGCGTGTGGCTGCAAAGCCTACTTGTTTTTGAATACACTACTTCAGTTCGTATCGTAGTTTGATATAAAAAGAAATGTGAAAGGTTGCCGAAGCTATATATGAGATGAAAAATCCTTAAAAGTTTGGCGATTCGCACCAATTGGTTGTACATGCCCAATAATGTTAGTTGGTACACAACAACACGCCCAATCTATAGCAAATCTGGGCAATTTGACGTTTTAGTCATTCTTGTAGAATGGTCTGATTGGTAAGAACAGTTCGTACTGAATATTTTAAATGTTCAGCTCGATGTTTAGATTTAACAAGTTAGAATGTTGAGCACAATAATTTACATATATACGAGTAAGTAGTCCCAAAAATTGAAACGAGTTTCCTGATACACTTCTTTGGTTTATAATTCTTGTTTAATTCAATAGTTGCAGTTTCAATAGCTCTTAACACTAACACTGCTGTAAACTTAACTATCGGTGCTCAATTTAAGAGAGCTAAATAAACTAGACAAACAGCTGATATCTGCTGTTACTGCGCATATTCATATAGCGCAGTTTGATCTATAGCAGCGTTTCCCAACGTGGAGCCCAAGTCTCGCAGGGGAGCAATTTGATTATTCGCGATTGCATTTGATGCCTTAAAGACAATCAAAAGGATACCCTCGCAGTCCGAAGCTATCACTTTTTTGTGATTTTTGTGACCTTTGCTTCTTTTGACACGGCCTCTCCTTTCCGATGCCACTCCATAGAATCTCTTTTGGATGTCTAATCATAATAAAATCATAACCATCATTATTCTTCTACTAATTTAATGTTTTCTGGAGTAGTCACCGTCTCAAGACCTTCCACATGAGAATAATCTTGTAATGATTCTAAACAGCCTCCATTCTATTTTTGATTTATGCTGGTGTTAATAATTCTTTAATCAATAATTTTATTTCATTTTTTTAAGAAAACATGGAAGATCTCCTTATCATTGTGATCTGATCAGTATCACGATCAATGCACAATTTTGTTCTATCATAAATTACTATAGCTCCTTCAATTATTATTGTCTACACTAACACTAATATGTAAAATATTCGGCACTATGCTCTGCTTTTACATTAAGCACTTACATAACTAACTCAAAAGGCTTCGCCCTTTCCAATCTTTTGCCTGAGCCACTTCTAAGAAAATATATGATTTTTCTATGATATCGGTTATCCTGTGTAATTGGTGTACGATTGAGTGGTTTGCCCTGAAGCCGAGCTGATGTGAAGCTATTAGTTTTCTTTCTTCAAGTATAGGCCTTAATCTTTTTAGTAGTATTTTCTCGAAAAGCTTTGATAACATTGGTAATAGTGATATTGGTTTGTTTGAAGATACTACGTTTGGTGGTTTTCCCGCTTTGGGATTCATTATGAGTTCAGCTACTTTCCACAGGGTAGATACATACTCAAGCCGGTAGACTGCGTTTATAATATGCGTTAATTTGATTATAGGTTTCTTTGATAATTATTTTAGTATTTACCCTGTGATTAAATCAAAGCCAGGAGCTTTATTCAGGTTGATATTTACTTTAATTATCGTGGATACTTCCGTTAGAGTAGTATAAGTTATTTTCAAATTATCTTAAGTCGTTTTTCTCTTTCAGTTGCTGTAAAAGTGTGTCTAAATGTTCTGCAAATCTATTTAATTTTTTTATTGTTTCTAGTCCAGCTACCATCTTGGCTTTTGATTGGAGGATTTTGGGTGATTGGTCTCTTTAATATTTAGGTCGCCTTCCATAGTGAGTATTCCGTAGACTTGTTGTTTGTCAATTCGTTTAAGTACTCACTTATAGTCTTGTTTATATATATAGTCTTATTTATATAAACTTGATGTTTTGGATTTTCCTTTTCAGTTATGGAGTAGCATTATTCAGTCTGGTTTTGTCTTCTAGAGCTCTAGTTTGATGCCACCTGCTTCTCAGTTTGCGTTTTTCACGTATTAGTTCTCTTATTTCGTTTGGGTACTTATTCCTCTTCGTCCTTGCGATGAGGTTGGGGGTACTAGTATTTCAACATTCTTGTCTAACTCTTCTTTGTTTTTGAGACTTACTGAGAGATTGATTTTTTCTTATAATATAGCTTGGAAATTCTGTCAATCTGTTTGTCTGTTGACTAAGTTTGGAGGGTTTAGTTTTTAAATGAAAGAGTCACAAAGCGTGAGGAGAATAGGGGAATGGTTTGAGTTCATATCCCAAGGCTGTTCTACTTGCAGATAATTTAATGATATATTCCTTGTTATGAAGAAGTCGATTAAGTCGGGGACTTTATTTGGATCGGTAGGCCATTATAATGGTTCACCTGTTGATAGGATTTCGCACTTCAGCTGCTTAGTTGCATTGAAGAGTTCTTTTCCTTTTGTTGTAATAAGCCTTCATCCCCAGTGGGTGGTGTGCTTAGCATTGAAGGCACCCCCTACTATCAATTTATAGCCTTGTGTTTCTAGAAACTCTACGTATTGTTCTTTTTTGATAGTATGCCTGGGTAGACTATAGATCGCTGTGACAATCAACTCGTAATTTTGAGTTTTGATGTTTACTGTTCTAGCCTGTATTATACTTGTTTTGTATTCCATCGCTTGATAATGATAAAATTTTATAACATCACCAAACTCAATTTGAGACATTTTTCAAAACAAGTTGACTGAGTTGTCGTTCGAGCTGTACGATAATTCAAATGTATTGAAGAAGCAATCTGAAACTTTTTGTTAAGCTTGTTAAGACTTGTCACGGACGCGTGAATAAATTTTTTTACTTAGAACTCTATTTCCTTGATCACCAAGCACTCGTGGACCGCACTACGTAGTTACGAATGGTACAAATCAATACTATTACAAAGATATGGAACTAGATAGCAAGATCATTCCAATTCCATTCTTTAATACTATAACAACAAAGAAAAATTGTAAACGTAAGTAACTGAACACGTTGTAGCTATGCAGGAGTGGAAGAAACCGATAACAAAGCTTTCCATATCTGCACTTCAAATCTATGAATGATTTTTTTGGATAATCCGATAATAATCCCTTTTGTTATCACTAATAATAATTAAAGGACAATGGACTGATTATTTTCTTAATAAAATTGTAAAAAAGCTGAGAGTTTTATTTATGAAACACCTTCTTCTAATAAAAACTTTTCCTCATTTATATAAAACTTTTTGGGATACACTGTATGAATACCTTACTCTTTTTAGTGCTACACATGCAAGAGCGTGAAAATGTGAAAATAGTGAACAATTTATTAATTGTTAATGTGTTCAATAAAAAACATTAAAATGGATTATATCTTTGGGAAATCTGGTGAAAATAATTAACTGTTTTGGGCATCGGATAAGTGAGAAACTGAACTAATTTTTATGGGAGACAATCACAATATTTACCTTAATCCTCTCGAGATCAAATTTAGTCGATAAAATCAATATCCACGAATATAAATCCACGTTTAGACATATATTACGATAACCTGCCCATTCCAAAAAATTGTGAAGCGTATGCGTGGTTTTTCCTGCTGAGACATCTCGCCGCATAAAAATATAACACTTCACAGAAAATATGTAGAAAATGCACAAGTATATTTTGGCCAGGCGGTCGTAATTGTCGAGACTATCGAAATTTATATATTTTTAGACAATTTCGACGTAGGTTTCATCAACACAACGCAATCTGTTTTTAATAGTTTATTGCGCGTGTGTATTATGTTTGAAATTATCATACACATTGCGTTCCTAAACAGTTTCAAATTTTTTTTATAAAGTATAACAATTTAAAATTATTATGCTTCAAATCATATATCATATATTTCAATTTATACTGAATACGGTCCTGTGTAAATTGCAGTCAAAGTGTTAGATACGCCCTCGTTGCTTAATCAAGTTCCACTATTTTAAGTTTAAATTCTTTAATTAGTGAAAAAGAAAGTTTAAAAATGTTCCTATTTAGTTTTTTTAGTGTTTATTACATAAAGGATTATAATAAAATCATTTTATTCAAATCTAACGAAGCATATAGAAACTGTTCAATTTTATATTTTTAGTAACGTTTAAAATATAATCTGAATTAGTAACTACATACCTTAACATATAGAAGAATAAATAATATTAGTTTTTGGATTTAACTTATTCTTTTAGTGATATTTTTACGTTATTCTTAAGATGAAAATGATCACAAAATATTATAATTTCAGCGTCGATAAGATTAATTTCAAGGAGCAACCGAAATCCTTTTTAGTAAAACAGAATCTCGTACAAGACCATCCACTAGCTACGAAATAAAAATGATTCACAGTTCTTTCACTTCTACCTCCAGAGAAGTAGATACCATATAAAAGCATTATTTATATTAAATCTTTTTCGTAATAAAGAAAACAATAAATAAATAATTATTGAATTATACCAAAACAGGTGTTATATTTTTCAACTATGTATATATAAAGTGAAGTTACTATTGATTTAATTTTACCAATGAGACATAACCTTCAAATTCTGGTTATTTATATACACAAAGTATCACCGATAAAAACTTTTAATCCCCATTACAATAAAGAAAAAGTACAACTAAAAACGTAATAACTGGTTTTAATAAACCTGGCAGTTTCTGTTCTATCAAGAGACAATAAAAAGCAATTATATTTTAAATATATCTGACTGATACTCACATGACTAGTCTTGACAATATTGAGGATATCATTTTGTAATAGAAATTCACCTCACTAGTATTTTATTAATTCACATTAGGATGTCAAAATAAACAATAAAATAACAGATCTAACGTTGTCATCGCACCAACAGTTACTGTGGACATATTGGACCACCGCGATGTTGCCGAGCCTTTTATTTTAGAGAGAATAATTTACAAGGTTGTATGGCTATTGATAATTTTACACTATGTAGTTGTTATTTCAGGGATAAATGAATATATACTTTGTTACTAGAATTATCGAATTATTATAATATTTGCATTAAAATTACATGAGAAGTGTGTAAAAATAATATACCAATAAAAGTATCATGATCAGTAGAGGTTTTGATATTAACAAAAAATAAACTGTGTAAAACAAAAAACACATATAAATAATAAAAATAGAATGACTGTAATTCTGAAATTATTTCTTAATTATTATTATACTATTTCTAAATAAGCAATATACCAAGAATTCCTTAAGTTTATAACGTTGTAAAACCATCTGGCAACATGGATAATATTTATCCGATGCTTACTGTTTGCCATGGTTTCTACATAAAAGTAAATTTATTATCTGTTTACAAATCTTAATTTTGAAATGTGGCATGAATACATTGAAATCTATTAATTATTATAAAACAATCTCATAGTTGTTAATAAATTATTAGGGATGAACATTTTTGATTAAACTTTTTTTGTAGTCGCTTAAAGTGGCTGCTATCACTAAATTTGTAACCACGATTGGATACGTCTCTTATCAATTTATGTTTCACACTTTTTAAATAAAGTGAAAATTTTACGTGAAATAGTTTGAAATAATTAAACAGTTTCCTACAAAATATTTACCCATGAACGTTTCTTAGCTGTAGTTATATTCTCAAAGGTGGCGCTAGACATTTTTCAAGCACCTATTGCCATCTCGGAGAAAAAGAGTTAACTAATTCACGATCGCATCTTCGACGAGGTCGTAGAACGTGCTTGATCGTTTCGACCTAGTGCTCCAGGACATTTTTAGAAACGTTGTCAAGTTCTCTATAAATTCTAACTAAACTAATAGCAGTTTCTCTTGTAAGAAATATGGTTTTAAAAATAGATTTACAAGAAAACTCGTTCTTATAAGTTATGTTTACATTATTTTAATAGTCATTTCAAATTTTAGACGTTAAATTTGTATATACATAAAAAAGAAGATAATAAGCAATTAGAAACAGTCAGGTAATTAATGTTGTTTGTCCTATAGAAGACACTAATACAGAAAAAGAAGAATAAATGTATTAGAGGTTATGTTTTGTACTTTTCAGTCATTGATGAACTTATTTTAACGAAGATTATATTTAGATTAATATTGGTAATAATTGATTTAAGTTATAGATACAATTGATTACTTATAATAATACTTGTTTCCATTGTCGAAATAAGCGGGCTCACTTGCCAGACTGGGATGGCTAACCCACCAATGGACCTAGGACCCATTCCTGGTGTGGCCAAAAGCGCTGTCATCACGTTTCTTAACAGCCTTCTAGCAAAGCGAGCTCGACAGAGATGGATGGAGGAGCCTGGCATGAGATAAGCGAAGGCCCATATACCAAACAACTGCTCCAGCTAAATAGGCGCGAAATCGGACTAGTGACCAGACTTGACACTATGAATCATTTAAAAATTATTAGTTTCATCACCCTATTAGTAAGAAAAGACGGTAGACAGAACAGAATGTAACAGTTCTAGATGAATTGAGGTATGCCGAGTTAAAAAAACTAATAATTTTAAACTCAAGCAATTCATTAATGTGTTTGGACAAAATAAGGCTGAAAGAACTTTACCTTGTTGCTAATGTGGCGCCACTTTTGTTCAACACATTTTGACAGATTTTTCTCATATACAGATTGTTCTCCTCTCCTCTACACATTCGAATACAACATCGTCTAGTGAAACAGTTGTTTCTATTCTCTTCTATAATGTTTTTGAAATTTCCAACTTTACGTAATCATATATTATTAGTTTTTTTCTGTATTTTGTGAGGATCAATGAAATTGTTAAAAAGTGATTGTCGATTTTTCCGTATGGCTGCTGTCAGATATGTATTGCTGGCAACGCCGAGGCTCAAGACGACGACATCCGAAACCGTCGGTAACAAGCGCGAAGTCTTGAATCCACGGCACACTAGGATAGAATGGAAAATCTTTACATCGACGTGTGAACTGCGAGTTTCGTAAAGTCCGTGTTTTGTGTTTTCCAAATGTCGAAAGTAACATTGTGAAAAACAAAAAAGAAAATCCCGAATAGTGTTGCTAATGTATCGAATTACGATTGGTGAAAAATGGCATATAAGTGTCGTGAGGAGGTGGTTGGTAAAAGATTTCTGTCAGTGAGTGGAGTTTGTAAATTAAAATCGGGAAAAATCAGTGAGTGGGGTTGGAGAAGTGGTGTTATACGTGCTGCTACTCACAGGGATATTAAAAATACTGACCTTCAGGTGAGACATACATTAATTGAAAAAAAATTCAACAGGATGCGCTAATGTTCGTGTATCTATGAGGTATTTTGAATTACCAAATGTAAATAAATACGATTTTTGTTTACTCTTACATAACGTATAAGGTTATTGTTATTGCAAATACAAATTATATATGAAATTATTTCATTTAAAACGATTTTGTTAATAATATAATGAAGAATCGCCTACGAAGGGATATTTATCGATATGATTTGTGTATTAATTATTATCCTTGGCTATTACTTTTACTCTGAAGATGACCTTGACCTAGTATAGAAAAATTGAAAATTTTTTATAATTTTCATAATAATAACTTTCGTCACTTTGAAGACTTCCACGGCCGCGAAATAAAATCTTACCAGACCATTTTCTATTATTCGGAATGCACATTGTTATTGTAGCTCGTTTCTTACTTGGAGGAGTGAATGTCTTGTTTTTTAGTTAAATCAGAAACTTTTCCCTACGTATAAAGTTAGATTAACAAATGCATAGATAGATCGATAACTATGTATTCGTGATCAAAGACTGAAACTGTGGTCAAAATATTATGTGAAAATATAAACATATAGAGGGGGTAAGGATAGGGTGGCTATACGTTTATTAGCAATCTGCCTACTTGGAATTTCACCGAGGAAATGAAAAGCATCGAGAACACCTCGGAATTAACCAAAAAGGGCGATTCGTTGCGTGCAGAAGGTAAATTGAAACCCGGAGTACCTGGCCCATAATGAAAAACACAAAACTTTTGGGAAAAAAATCATTTTTTAACGTAATTTTAACTCCGAAATATTTATTAACTGCCGACATCACCTATTCATTGTTGGAAAATCTTACCTAACTACCGACCTATTTTTTCAAGTCTGGAAACAGAAAATAATCCGAGTGGGTTACATCTGGCGAATAGGGTGCATGAGGTAGCAATTCAAACTTTAATTCATTAATTTTGGTTATTGCAATAACCGATGGATGAGCTGGTGCATTGTCTTGAGGAAACATCATTTTTTCCTTAGCCAAATGTGGCCATTTTTGCTAGATTTCATCGCTCAAACATTGCAATAAGTTCGCATAATATTCGCCGATGGTAGTTTTTCCTTTTTCAAGATAGTCAATGAAAATTATTCCACGCGTATTCCAATAAACCGACGCCTTGACCTTACTTGCAATTAAAACGCCCTTCTTAGGAGCCGGTTTCCCATTTCAGTCCATTTTTGAGATTGTTTTTTTCGGGTGTGAAGTGATGGACCTAAGTTTTATTCGTGGTTATGAAACGGCACCAAGATTTGGCTTTATTTCTGTGAAACATTGCCAAAAACTCGATGGAAACATCTTCACGACGCTGTTTTTGTTCTCATGTCAAAATTTTTAGTTAATATGAGATGTAGCGCACTTTTTGAAATGCCTACTATGTCTGCTAGCTCGCGTAAAGTAGACGATTATCCAGTACCATGTTTACAAATTCACTGGAAACGTTCACTATTGATGGCTGCCAAACAAATACTCTAAAAAATTGTGTACTTTCTAATACAGTATTTTTCAAACAACTACCGCCATCTTTAGGTCAGTCCAGGTACTTCTGGGATCATCCTCGTAAACTGTTGACCGTCAGTCTCTGAAGACAATAACTTGGTTATCGAAACGCGCGTCAGGCAGTGTAATCGTGAGTGTTGGTGTAGTTATAGTGTAAACAGTAGATAAATTATTTGGAAAAAACAATTTATTTGGTATTTGTCCCATATTTTTCTGAATAAAATATATTTCTTCTTTTGTTTCTTATTTATTTTACATTCCTTAGATAATTTCTTGTCCATACTACAATATCGTTTCTTTCTATTGTACTAGACTACTTTCTTTTAAAAGTTTCATAGTGTGCTTCAGCTCAGTTCAAGGTTATCATTAACATCTAGAACCTTTACTACTGTCGAAAACTCTTTTCTAAACAAGAACACATACTCTTTCGTTTCTCTCCTATCTTTTACGTGATTTTCGATAATTTTGGTCTTGCTGGAGATGTTTAAAACTCTTTTATTTTCTCTAAGAACCATGTAAATTTTAGATTTCTTAACACCAAGTGTACTACTAACTAATTCCACTGTTTCATCAACAATTTCACACAAATGTTTGTCTGTAAATTATTTAAAATAATTAAATATAAATGTTTCCTCATTAACTGTTAAATCGCCGGTATTTGGCGTTTAATCGGGTTTTGCAAGTTTTGCATAATCATACTAGAATTCACAATAGACTGCACAGTGCACCTTGCAAGCTACAACTAAACTGAACTGTAAAGAATACGCAATTTGGACCGCGTTTCTATATGGAAAAATCTAAAATCGTATTTTCGTTGGAATTTGTTGGGAAGAGAATCGTGGAAATGAAATAAAACCAAATTTTTAACTTTTATCGGCATTTCTAACTTTTATTGATAACGTACTTATAGATCTTATGATACGGCTTTGTCATCTTTAATACACAGGGATTTGGACCACTCTAAACCTTTTTCTATTGTTCTGAACAGTTTATGGTTATAAAAGACCAGAATGTGTGAAGGCCACATATTACTGCTTGAAGGCTTTTCTTTGCAACAAGGTCAACCAATGTTTCAATATTCGACGCAATGAATGCCCTTCTATCTTCTCCATGCCCTATCAGCCTGCTGAGGAACGTTTTGCTGCCAGCTATAGTCGAAAAATAGCTTCTGCTTCCCCTTCTAGGCCTGGTTTGACTATACTCTTCTTTGGTTCAGGAAAAAAACCGCATTGGGGACCTGTTGCGCGCAGAAGTTCGAACCAAATTCGATTCGAATATAATTTCACGGTCCTGTTTGCTAAAGGACAGCTAATTGCATTGGAAGCATCTATCAACAACATGCACTCTCGCTCTTCTGTTAACAAAATACTTCCCATGGCATGGTCGATTATTGATTTTATCCCTCTCGAAATTTGATCTACCCCACAGGTTTCTTTTAGATCTTCCGCCGTTATTAAGGTCATGGTTTTCACGTAGATTCGTTAAAGTAGCTCACCAACTGCAATAGGGCGAACTCTAAAATGAGGATACTTCCAGCAAGTGGTGCCATTATATTCAGTAGTCTGACAAGCATCGGTGGTTCAGTGGTAGAATGCTCGCCTGCCACGCGGGCGGCCCGGGTTCGATTCCCGGCCGATGCATTTTACCTTTTTTAATTTGACTAATAATATATTTCTTTTCTCAAAGTATTAAATTTTATTTTTTTATTAGATTATAAACGTTATTTGAAGGTGCAGATCTCTACATCAATTCATAATCAATTGTTATAGATTTTTTCTGTTTCCCGATCATACTAATTAATCTTATAAATATGTTTGAAAATAGACTCAATTATTATTAAAACGTTTAGCATTCAAAGAAAAAAGGAATGAGAATAAATTACTTGATTTTGAAACATTCTTAAAGGTGGAATAAACAATGAAAACTTATTTTCAACAGAACTAAATTTTACATTAACTTTTTGTGTTGGACAATTAGATTTTCTTTCTATTTTCCTTTTATCGGGAATTTTCATACGAGAATTCAAGAAGAACGAGGGCCACTTATTTTTATAATTCGTGTTTTACCATGAAAAAGATAAAACTTCATGAATTTTTGTGTATTGCTAATCATTTATTGACCTAACCTAACCTAATCTAAATGATAGTTAGGTTAGGTTAGGTTAAGTCAATGAATGAACAGCGATTCACAAAAATTCATAAAGTTTTATCTTTTTCATGGTCAAACACGAATTAGCGGGATTAGCAGTGTACAAGATCATGCGTTTACAATAAAAAACTTAGAGATGAAGTTGTCCGTTTAGATACAGATGCATTATATTATTTATTGATATGTCAACAACTTTTGACAAGGTACTGGGGACAAAAAAGGAGAAAAAAGACATTGATATGTTTACTGACTATAGTCGTATGTAAACAAAATTGATTAAATTGTATGCAAAACTATGTAAAGTGTTGGTATCCGCGCCCTACATACATACATCAACTTTTTCAGCACAATTCTCTCAATAACATACTAAAATTTGAACAAAATCAGAGGTTCGTAACATAATCTGGATGATTATCATGTATTATGTTCCAGCAACAAATTAAACTGGTTTAGTATTAGTTTCTGCACGCGTCAGTGACAGGTCTTAACAAGCTTTACACAAAGTTGCTGCTTCGATTTATTTTATTATAGTAGAGCTCGAACGACTCAGTCGAGTTGTTTTGAGTAATGTCTGCAATTAATTTTAGCGCTCTTTAAAAAATTTTTGACTTGGGAAGGATTAATACCAACACAAATAAGTTGGAATTTTTAGAACCGTTAGTAATATTGATTCTACAGTTTACACTATCACTAAAACAACAGTCACAATTACACTGTCTGACGCGCGTTTCGACAACCAAGTTATCGTCTTAAGAGACTGGAGGTAAACAGTCATATATTCTGATTTAAACACGCGAAATATTTGCCCAACGATTTGTTTGTAGCATTTACAACGAT
Organism: Diorhabda sublineata; assembly: GCF_026230105.1. NCBI lineage: Eukaryota > Metazoa > Arthropoda > Insecta > Coleoptera > Chrysomelidae > Diorhabda > Diorhabda sublineata. The sequence continues at coordinate 16,956,696 of NC_079476.1, forward strand.
GTCAGAAGCAAGTAATGAGATGTGGATATTCCAAAGTCGGATGTGGATAGAAATCGGTGGAAAACCTCCAATAGAAGCGAATAGTCGATATCCATCACTTACTTCATCGTGAATATTATGTTTGAAGGCTTTACTTGCTATATATTTATTATAGAATAAATATTTTCTTAAATTTTAGGATAACAAACAAAAGTTCTTTTTCAATTAATTTCGTGGCACTTTGAAATTTTTATCTAAAATGAATAAAAAGTATGAACTAACGAGATTTAGGCAACTATATCTATTTTCAGATGCATAGTTTCTAGTCTGCCAAACTGTCAAGTTCAAAATAAGTGCAGCCAATACGTTAAAAATGGCTAAAAGTTGCTTGATTTGAAATGTATTGGATTTACTAGAATTATTTTCAAACTCACGATTTTTCCATGCCAAAAAAATACATCGCGAAAATATCCAACTGAAAATGGGGAATTTGATATTATTTTACTTCATTTCAGTGCATTAGAAATATAAAATTAATTAAATTTGCACGGCAGAGGGAGAAATTTACAAAAATATACAGGGTTATTCATAATGGTGGACGGTTTTTTAAAAAATCGCGTTTATTATATAATTCACAATTTCATGAATCTTTTTTTCTTTGTGGAAGCTCACTTAAATGAATTGGAAAAGTACCGATTATACCCTTACTGGAGGAACTGGAAAAAAATATCCAATAATACCTTGGTGAGTACCTGGCCTGAACCAGAGATGGCGGTAGTTGCTTGAATAATACCACTGTAATAGAAAGTACACAATCTATACAGTAGATGTTTCAAGTTTGAAGACGCCACGTTGTTTAGTATTTGTTTGGCAGCCATCAATAGTGAACGTTTTCAGTGAATTTGTAAAAATTGTAGAATTTGGTCATCGTTATGTTATATTTTTATTTAAAAGGCTTTAACCCTATAAAAGGTGAACTAGGTCCTACTCTGGGGGAGACTGCTCCTTCGTTATCAACATTAAATTATTGGGTAGCAAAGTTTAAAGTAGGTTTTTACCACTTGCGAATACCAGCATCCCAGCATCTAATGAGATGACGACGCCAGAAATGTTGGAAAAAATCCACAAAGCGGTACTGCATGAACTTCGACTGAAAGTGCGCGAGCTAGCAGACACAGTAGACATTTGTATTGAAAAAAATGGACTGAAAAGGGAAAACCGGCTCCATAGAAGGCAAAGACCGTTCCATTTACAGGCAAGGTCATGGCGTTGGTTTTTTGCGATGCGCTTGCGATAATTTCCATTGACTTTCTTGAAAAAGAAAAAATTATCATCGGCGAGTATCATTCGAACTTATTACAACGTTTGAGCGGAGTAATCAAGCAAAAACGGCCACATTTGGCTAATACGAATGTGTTGCTTTATCAAGACAATGCATCAGCTCACACATCAGTTATTGCAATGGCCAAGATTTAGTCATTCGTATTATCTTCTGTTCCCAGACTTGCAGAAATTGCTCGGTAGTCAAAGTTTTTCCAACAGTATCAGAAATTAATGGCGGAGGAGGAGCTTTACGATTCTTATTATAAAAAGGTATCGAACTTATTGAACATCACTGGGTAAAGTATATGGTAGCTATAAGGAGATTACGTTGAAAAAGAAATAATTGTTTTTCCAAATTTTTTTTTGCTTTCTTTGTTAGGCCATCTGGGACCATCCTCGTATGATACCCATTCCAACAACAAAAATGAGAAATCAAAGAAGAAATATTTTTTATTTAGATGAAACATGAATAAACGATAGACATAATAACTTTTGGCAAGATGAAACTCTTACAAGTCGAAGACAGGCTTTTTTAAATAATTTATCCAACATCAGGAAAGGGACGCAGAATGATAATAGTACACATCGGCAATTTAAATGGTTTTGTTAAAGGTTCATTAATATTTGAATCTACTCGTACAAAAAATTACCATGAAGGCATAAATACTGATGTCTTTAAAAATTGATTCGCTACAAATGATAGATCTTTCGCAGGACAGTATAATAGTAATGGATAATGCATGCTATCACTCGAGACTGTCAGGTGTCTACAACCAGGTGATTAAAAAACATTTTACCTTTAATATCTGAAGCCGATAACTTGGTTATCGAAACGTACGTCAAATAGTGTAATCGTGAGTTAGTGTAGTGGTAGTATAAACAGTGTGTTTACAAAAGACGTACGAGCATTTGAATATGACAAAAATTGGTGCAAGATGGGTTCTCAGTGTAATGCAAAAGCAACGTCAAGTAGAATGTTGTGAGCGATTTTTAGAGCTTTGCCGCAGGGACCAAGAAAGTGTAATCCGATTAATTGTAACGGTTGATGAAGGTATAGTCTTTTACTATGACTCGACATCCAAAAGAAATTCCATAGAATGGCAGCGGAAAGGAAAAAAAGCAAAGGACACGAAAAGCACCAAAAAAGTTATGACTACAATATATTGGGACTGCGAGTGTATCTTTTTGATTGTCTTCAAGGAATTAAATGCAACCGTAAGCGCGGTATAATTACTTTGACTTACTAACGTAGTTGAGTCAACGAATTATTGAAAAAAGGCGAAGCAAAATCAGTCGAGATGTGCGCTTGCTTCATCTCCAGTTTACACTGCTTGTTTTCCATGGTTACTGTATACGAATGTCGTTTCACAGAGATTGAACATCCACCATAGCCCTGATCTGACCCGATCCTACTATTTTTAGTTCGCAAAGCTTAAGATTGTGTTATGGGGTGAAAGATCTAACAGCGACGATGAAATTCAATAAGCGGTGTACGGTTATTTTGACTTTAAAGATGCATCATATTTTTATAGTGGCATAGAAACTTTAGTGAGTTGGTCTGAAAAGTGTGTGAAAATAAAGGGAGAATATATTGGAAAATAATTACAGTTTTGTTTATGATCTTTCTTTGGATTTTATACTAAGATCTCACAGAAATTATGGATAGATACGATAGAGTATTTAATCGATAGTGTAGGTGAAATTGTATAGTAGAGTGAAAAACCAAAATGATGATTTTTCATCTTTTCTCTACCTATATTAAAAGTAGTGTTCCAGCAGCAATAGTTGGATACGTGTTCATAATAAATTATAGTCAGGTCATGCGTAGAACAAGTTTCAAACCACCTATTTTATAGACATTTCACACAGATGGCCCAAGGTTGAATCAATTTTGTAATTAAAGTTTTAAGCTCTAGACGAATCTGCCAGCATAACTATATATCAAATTGGCGACACAAAACTGGATAATTTAATGTTGGTATACATTGTACAGTTTCTCTTGGTTATTCATTCACTTGTGACGAAACCGACGGGCTCGACGCTCATGAGCTTGACACAAACATGTCACAAATTAATTGTTTATCTGTTACCGTGTCCGAAATACGAATAATATGGAAGTACTTCTTTGAAACTATACTTTTTACTACACGAGGGCCGTTTTTTTTAACCTCCGATCATTTTTAACATTCATGCGTCATTCAGCGTTGTGCTACAGCCACATAAACATGTCCTCCATTATTGATGCTACCACCAAGTGTGAATTGCGAAGTGTGATTCGTTTTCTGCAGGCTGAAGCCGATCAGAGAATGAGTCGTGTGTATAGGAAAAACTAATTTAAATAATTTATTTCTATTCTTTGATTACTTTGCTAATTCGTTCTGTTCACTACGACTATTTATTATAAACTGAACTAAACTGCGCTAAACGAATCCACTTATATATACAAAGTTCTTGAGTTCCCAGAAATTATCCAAAAGAAACATTGTAAATAAACCGCTTGCTATGAAAACAGAGATAAAAAACAAACATCAGTTTCCGCGGTTTAAAAAAGTAAGTCAAAGGCACCGTGTACGCTTTCGCTAAATTTTAGAATTTCTACAGATCTAGGTAGCATCGGCTGGAGGGCAAAGACATGTTCATAACGTTGTTAATAAATAATAACACGTTTTGTCCATGTTATTATTATAATTGTAGGATTATCATCTTTCTTTCAAAACCCGATTTGTCGAAATTTTACTTGAGCAAGGAGAAACGTGCTGTCGCAATAACTTTAATGTTTTTCTTCTAGTAAGATTACAACTAATCAATTTTGAAATTATGAACTACCTCAAATAATTTAAATTACGCGCCATCAATAAAATTTAAATTTGCCTGTATTTTATTAAGTACGTCATATTAGTAGTTCAAGTTTAGACCCCCAGTCGACGTCAATTGGGTTAGACGAAATAACATTGTCGTGATACATCTAAATATAGGTGATCTATGGTGCAAGCTCAGAACATGATCAGGTCATATTACTGGAACAAAACTTTTCCTATACAAACACATTATATAAGAAATGGGCAATTCTCGGAACTAACCTATACGAATATAATAAAGATAAGCATAAATATAAAAGATTTTGTAGTACATTTCCATACTTTTGCGTACGTATAGGTTATACATTGTTGAACAAATTATTTACTTATATAGTGATGGTGTTAAAATGCTAAAACAAGAAAAAAAACGGAGAAGAGCCATTGCAATCGGCAGAGGTCGTCGACCGAACCTGCCTTGCATGTGGCATTAATTTCGATCGAATCATGTCTGTTGTTTGTGTATAAAATACCATGTAAACGTACAGGATTTTTTATGACGATTGACAAATAGACAAGCATTTAAAGCTCAGAAACAAAATTAAATTAGACGAAATGCAATCGAACATTACTCACAATTTTTGCTAAGGTACTGACATTACTAATGAAACCGCAAATGGACTATTATAAAACTACAAATAATAAGCGTTCACTTTGATGAAATGCTACTATAACTCTTGTCAAATTTAAAAAAGTTACTTGAGTTACTTGCAAAAATCACATATCCAGGTATCGAACTCTGCACCTGTGCAATCACCATGGGCCCAGAACCTGTACATGAGACACTTGATCTATGTCTCTCCTTTTGAGAAAACAGGCTGCTGCAAAACATTCACTTTGCATCTCCCTAGTAGCAGTATGAACTACCTCAAATAATTTAAATCGCGCGCCATTAATAAAATTCAAATTTGCCTGTATTTTATTAAGTATGTCATATTAGTAGTTCAAGTTTAGACCTCCAGTCGATGTCAATTTGGTTAGATGAAATAACATTGTCGTGATACATCTAAATATAGGTAATCTGTGTTGCAAGCTCAGAACATGATCATATCATACTACTGGAACAAACCTAATGGATAAACTTTTCCATTACAAACACATTATGTAAGAAATGGGCTATTCTCGGAACTACAAATAATAAACCTTTACTTTGATGAGATACTACAGTAACTCTCGTCAATTTTAAAAAGTTACTTGAGTTACTGGCAAAAATCACATATCCAGGTATCGAACTCTGCACCTGTGCAATCACCATGGGCCCAGAACCCACACATGAGACATTTGATCCATCGAGTATCTTGAGAAAACAGGCTGCTACAGAACATACACTCTGCATCTTCTGATTCAGGAGCCTTCTGTCACGCTCACTGTCTGTGTCAAAGTTTTTGTTTCTTTGTGTTTCTTATTGTTTGTCTTTGATAAACTACCCTTTTTCTTTTACTGTCAAGGAGTTGATTTTCATATGGATAAGATGTTCCTCTATTTGTTTTATCTGGCACTGGGCTGATTTCATAGGGCGACACCAGATTTAGAGTACTGCGAGCAAGCAAGTTGAGGGTTCTGGATGAAATTCTATGTCTTGTCTTGGCGTGAAAGAAGTTTCATTTAAAAAAAATTATTATCAAATGGTCGTTTGTTGATGGTTGTTTTGACTAAGAGCTTGATTTTGTTGGAGTGGCATTGATTGTGCAACCATCTTTAACTGCATCTTATTGGCAAGAAATGTCGTCGATCTCATTGAATATATTTTTACTCAATGGTCTAAAGTAACAACAATGTCATGGACTTAGTGGCCTGTTATTATTTCTTCTCCACATTTGTATTTCTTATATAATAAAAGTTTTATCTAAAGATTGAAGTTTCTAGGTTATTGTCAACATTGTTCTCCCTTGCAATTTCTATAACGTCGATGTTAAGTGTGTGTGAATAATGACCAACTAAGCTCATAAAACTTTCGATTCTGGTGCTAGGTTAGTTTGTTTGATAAAATGCTTAAACCAATCTGTAAATATATGCATTTGTATCAACCCAGATTGATGTGCAGCACCTACGGAGGACAGTCCCTCATTAGCTGTTCGCTCATATTTTTCCTGGGGAAAATGATGTGACGAGGCACTAAAGGGCCAGTTACGTTTATAGCATTAACTATTGTCATTAATGAGGCTCTTCCAGCTGAAGTAAGTGAAGCGGTAAACTCCACTACTCATCGTAAACAATTTTCTTCTTTTTTATTCCTAAAATTTATGAAAATATCCATTTTATAACAAATATAAAGCAGTTGGAGCCTTCAAACATATTCACGATGAAGGATGTGATGGATATCGACTATTCGCTTCTATTCGAGGTTTCCCACCAATTTCTTTCCAGTGTTGAGTTTGTTTTGAGGTCATAATGGAGTATCCACGTCTCATTGCCGGCTTCTGACATTGTTGTGATTGCGATATAAACATATCCTCGCAGATCTATTTTCGCATTTGTTAATGAGTGAGAACCTGAATATATGAACCGATTTTTTTAATAAATATGGCTCATTCTGTTTGTAAAGTATCAAATTTTGTCCATTTCAAATTTTTTAATGCCTGCCTTAGGACGTAATCCAAACTTTCCACGAGGAAAGGCGAGTGCGAGAGTGTGGATGGTGGACTTGTCTCTTCTCGTCTTTACTCGCCTCGCCTCACTGTCACTCTGCTCTTATCGGTTTTTGGAGCGCGAGTCAAAGGAGAATGAAAGTGAAGTGGAAGACGCATGGGATCGGTTAATTAAAAAATTAAATATAATTAAGTACAACTGGAGCTTGTTTATTCTTATGAAGTGCAATAAATATTTTTTTATTATATTGTATTAAGAATCTAAAAAACTTCATTAATGTCGACTTTTAAGGAGCTGCAATCAATTCGTTTCTGGTATAAACGTCACTAGGTTTACGTCCATTTTGTAGTAAACGTAGCGAGCAACTGAATAAATTGAGAGTGTGGAGGACTAGAACTCCTGCCACTTTCACTTGCCAAGAATCATTTCGAGAGCATCTAGGAGGCGCCACGCGACTTTAAGGGTCAGTCACCTTATCAGCATAACAAGAATCATATTTTATGAACTCTAATACGTTTTACAACATCTCCGATATTTTATCGTCGAATAGTCGAATATTTATTTCGATGTCACAAAACACACGCAATTATTTCAATTCCATACAAAACTACCCAAATATATTCGCTAAGAAACCATTAACAGGATTTATGATGCCCGAGTGCAGTAAGGAAACTCGTCTAGTAAACCGGAAACTGAAAAGTCTGTATTACCAACAGGAAGTAGCTAAGATGGATAAGGATACGGTTCCTGTCTCTATTTCGCAGAATCCCTTATGTATATATATATATATATATATATATACATACAAGGGTTGTCTGGCAAGTTTTTGATCTTAACCTGAAGATTTCAGGCACTAACTTAACACTAGTTGTTGGGAAAACATTTGCGCTTTCGTTGATAGATTCTTACTAAAGTTTTAGCCATTTTGAATGCTTGGTTTCTGTTTGACAAAATAAGTTCATAGTAGCCAAGGGCCGATGTGCACATAGGCTTTCTGTCACGTCGCGCCCCACCTGAAAGTACCGAAGACCTACCTCCTTTGGAAAGCCGATCAGGCGTTTTGGCTTGAACCTTTGGACAAATTCACTAGCAGAAGAGAGAGAGAACTGCAGTAGCTTGGTTCCGCTGCCCGTTGGAGACCGTATCATGATAGCGTCAATGTCATCCAGCAGTTGTTCTTTCATGAAACCAACTCTTTGTTCAATTGGTGTAGAACCAGGGGTTTTTGATCCCTTAACAAGCTTTACCTGGACCTTTGTGTTAGAAGTCCTGGATGGAGGAAGGTTAAAGGTCGGGGTAACCCTAGGATCATCTGGAGCCGTTAAGACCTGAGATTTCTCGGTTGCCTTGGTCTTCTTTTTTTACTCCACACCATTGAAGTTGTGGCGATTGAGGACTTTGTTAAAAGCACCAATCAAATCTTGTGGATTCCGTGGTCTCTGTTTGGTCCGAGCCTTTAGGAGGACGAGGAGAATTTGCCATAGCCTGCTCTTGCAAAGCCCTTAGAATTCTAAATTTCTAAAAGTGATTACTTTTTTTAGGGGGAGCGTTAAAGGAATTTATTTATTCTCATTTAGTTTATTTCAAACGACAATTGTGGAATCGCATTACAGACAAATGCAATGTAATCAAAAATGGTCATAGTCGACAATTTTCGGCAAAGAATAATTTTGTGCCCTATAACCTATAACTCCTTAGAGATATAACTTGTTTTAGAGGTAAATTGCTCCCCAATCGTCAAATTATGCTTCCCCCTATATGCTTCTGTTCTGTGTTCGGTTCTTATGGAGGACACACTGTAGATATGTGGATTCTAAGAAAAATTTGGTTACTAGAGCGTGTTAAAATCAAACGCAAATTTCCCAACTTGATCCATGACGTAATAGTTTTGTAATTAATTTTAAACCTTCCATTTTCTATTATAAGTAATAATTATTCATTACAAAGCAAAAATGTGTTCCATATACAGGGTTATTCATGAGAAATGTACAATATTTTTGTATCTTGAGCTTCTACATTCTGTATCTCACTAAAGACTAACTTTAAACCAATAATGTTGATTAAAATCTCATTGGGTTCACCTTCCGAACGTGTGGCCGTTTACTTATGAACAACCTTGTGAAAAATTTCACACTATTTGAATTGTTTCTTTTGGATTCTCATAAATAATATACTGAAGATGTTGTCAACATTATTATTAAACAACTAACTTCTTTCACGTCGCCATGAATTAAATAAGTGAAAGTTAGTTCTTGAAATGATTCAAACAAATTTTATTCTTTTCCAAGGTTGAAATAGAAACTGGGCGAGATTAAAATAGCACATTTGACCATTTGTTTTATAAACGAAGGTAATTGAAAGTAAGTAATATAATGTTAAGAAAGAAGAATGATTAAATTCAGCATAATAGAGCAATTTAAGAAAACAGCTGATCTACGTCAGAATAGCCGGTCGTGAGGTCAACAACCGATTTTCTCTTTATTTTTTTCGGTGGTGAGAGTTGTTTTTTGTTGTTTTTCTGTATTATTGTGTTACTGGAATTCCATATATACTTTTCAGATCTATTTCAGTGGAGCTAATTCAAATGAAACTGAATATTTTTAAATCACTCTAAGCTTTTAAGCAATATACACAATTTGGAACACATGTGTCTGTTTGTGATTACATTAAGATAAATTTTAACTGTATCCCCCAAGTTTAGATATTGAGTTTTTCAAACATGAGTGAGTATTTTTTAACGTTGCAAAGTGATAACCCAGTGGTAACTGAAAGGTATAAAGAAAACTTATAGCCTGGAAGTTGACCTAGGACAGAAAATTCTTATTTCATTAACTGTGAAGGTGATTTTTTTCATCAAATATAAATGTGTGTAAGAGACAAATAAAAGATTTAAAACATAAAGAATCCAACAAATCTGGTACAATTGGGGGCAGATATTCATTAGGGCAGTAGAAACTAGAACAATATCAACTAATAGAATCTTATTTTCACCCCATTGAGTATAAAGTAAGTTATGTGCCTCTTTACGAAGTAGTACTACAGTTTACTACACAGTAAAAAGCAAGCTTTTAGAAATGTTTTTCAATAAAACACTAAATAAAAAAGGGTACAAACTCCATTACATGTTTTTATTCATTTTGTCTGTTTTGCTAGAATTCTAGAAATTCCTTTCTGATATATATATATATGTATATATATATATATATATATATATATATATATATATATATATATATATATATATTCGAGTTTGTTTAACAGCGAGAGTTGAGTTCACAATTGAAAGTTAACGAAAGGAAGTTGAAAAGTAACCGATGAATTTAAATAAATCAGAAAATTTGTTATAAAAGTAATGAATAATTAATTAAATAAGTAGTAGATAATTATTATTATATTAGTTAAATATAATGTAAGTTATTAAATAAATCAACTAAGTAAAAGATAGAGTGTTTGGATTTATCCCACTGATGAAAAAAAATTTAAGTAAATTAGAAAATAAGTAAAACATTACATTATGTAGGGCTGGATTTGAATAGCAAATAAGATAGATAATACACGAATGGTTCTAGAAGTACCTGGCTAGACATAGAGATGGCGGTAATTTCTTGAAAAATACCACTATGCAGTATATGTTTCAAGTTTGAAGACGCCACGTTGTTTAGTATTTGTTTGGCAAATATCAATAGTGAACGTTTTCAGTGAATGTGGAAACATGAAAAAAATTGGCCATCGTTATGTGGTACAATACTTTAATTTGAAGGGCATTAGCCCGACTAATATAAAACCTGAACTAGATTCTATTCATAGTGAGACTTCTCCCTCGTTATTAACAGTAAAATATTGGGTAGCAGAGTTTAAGCGAAGTCGCACGACCTGTGAAGACCAACATCGCGGTGGTTGATCAAATGAGGTGACGACTCCAGAAATGTTAAAGAAAATCTACAAAGCTGTACTGGATGATCGTCTACTGAAAGTGCGTGAGCTAACAGACATAGTAGACATTTCAAAAAGTGCGATACATCGCATATTAACTGAAAATTTGGACATGAAAAAGCTGTGCGTACCATGGGTGCTGCATTTGCTTACAATGGAACAGAAACAGTGTCGTGAAGAATGTTCTACAGAAATAAAGTCGTACGTGAGTCCATCACTTTACACCGGAATCAAAAGAACAATCAAAACAATGGACTGAAAAGGGAGAACCGTTTCCAAACCAAAGGCAAAGACCGTTTCATCTGCAAACAATGTCATGGCGTTTTTTGGGATAATTTCTATTGACTATCATCGGTGAATATTATGCGAACTTATCGCAATATTTGAACGAAGGAAACAACCAAAACGGTCGCATTGTGGCTAAAAGAAGAAAGTGTTGATACGAGCACGAGTTCAATGGTCAAAATTAATGAATTAAAGTTTGAGTTGCTACCTCAAGCACCCTATTCGCCAGATTTATCCCCTCGGATTATTTTCTTTTACCAAACTTGGAAAAATAGCTCAGTGGTCGGAGATTTTTCAACAATGAAGAGGTAATATCGGCAGTTAATGGCTGTTTTGAGGAGCTTGACGATTCTTATTATAAAGAGGGTATCGTACTTATTGATCATCGCTGGGATGTGGAGCTGGTGTATGGAGATAAAATGATATTACGTTGAAAAATAAATATATTTCTTTCCAAAATTAGTTTTTGTGTTTTCTTTGTTTGGCCAGGTACTTCTGGGACAATTCTCGTATAAGAAATGAAGCTTGACAGTATAAATTCACGTTTAGCTTCAGTATTTTGGGTAGCATATGGAATATTGTTCATCGACTATCGAGTTGTTGGATCATTTGAATGCAAAAATCAAGGAAAAATGGCCTCATATATCGAAAAAAACCTAAGACAATGCACCGATTCACAAGTCGATGGTAACGATGGTTAAATTGAACGAATTACATTTCGAATTGCTTCCTCATCCACCGTATAGTCCAAATCTAGCCCCCAGTGACTACTGGCTATTCGCTGATCTCAAAAAAAGCTCGCCGGTAAGAAATTCAGCTGAAATGAAGAATCAATTGCTGAAACTGAAGCCTATTTTGAAGCAAAAGTCAAATCTTTCTACAATCACGGCATCGAGAAGTTGGAGAAGCGTTGGAATGATTTTATTGCTCTTGAAGAAGATTACATTGATGAATGAAAAGTATTTTTTGCAAAAAAAATGTATTTTTCTCAGTTAGTCACTTAGTGAGTGATGTGATATTTCCACAAAAACAAATACATGATTATTGGGAAAAACTAGGGGATTTTCAACATACATTTATTTGGGACAGTCTAAAAGATTAGAAAATGGTGTTTTTACAGAAAATAATAAAGTTGCTGCAGAAATTTTGACTTTCTCTACTACGACTGCTGCCTCTGAACAATCAATCCATTAAGAAAAGAAACCAATATCAAAAGGCGCTTCCAAATTATCATATGTAGTATTAAATTTAAATTATTTGAATGAAATTACTTTGCTCTCATAATAGTCAAACCTTGATCCTACTCATGCTGATAATATTTAATTGAAGAAATAATAAAATAAGTGGATGGGGTATGACCGAATTAGAATTAATAATTATTATGTGATATAATACACGTAATTTTAGCGCAGGTAAATTACATTTCTAAATGGTTCTGAAAATTATGTTAAATTTAAATATTTAAATGATTGGGCACGCGGTAACATAAATTTTGCAATGTACCGCACGTCTCTAGCACTCATAATAGCGCTGATATAAATTTTTATTACGCATTCATTTCTTCATGCAACGCGCCAATCGCTTACTTACGTCACCAGCGCCGATCGACTTTGCACTGCACGAAATAGTATTTCTAAGTATCCCTAAGGAAGGTTTTATCCAGTATAAGTAATTTGTTTTGTAGTGAAAATCATTTCGAAGTAAATAGGTACTTTTATTTTTTCCATAGCATATTCAAAACGTAAAACTTACGATACAGGGTAGCTTGACGTATTATTGCATCAATAATGTAGATTAAGGTGTTATTTGTGATTTGTATTTTTTTTACACTGGCATGGCTTCTGTACAGTAAGTAAGTAAAAAATAAAATCTGTCTTATATTTATAGCGAAATCGTCATAATAAAACTACATTTTTTATGTAAATTGGTTGACACCTTATGGAAGTTATCAAATTAATAAAATTTATGGGTACTTTAACATTTAGAAAACAATAGGATTTCTCATTGTAATTATTTTGTGATCAAAATCAGAGACTTGTTCACTCGAACACCAAAAGTCCAACAAAATCGAATTTGCTCCAAATTGAATGTATTATATTTGTTTAAACTTGATATCACAATATTAAAAGGTTCCGTGCCCCTTAAATTTTTATGTTTTTATCCCATGAATTTGTAATCCTATCAATATGTCTGTTCATCTTGTTCATATCGCGGATTTGAACAGTCTGTATGGATTTGGGGTCTCGTATAAACTGCGACCCAAAGGATCTGTCCCCCTTTCTTGCTGCGATACTGGAGGACCCAGTGTTTACAGCTGATCAATTAATTCCGTTCCTTTTAAAAAGTCTAGAATGTGGAATGGCTTCAATTGCCAGAGATCTTCATCTTCTATTCCATACTCTCCCAGGTGTAGTGCTCTGGAGTTCCTTAGTGTTTCAAACTTCGAAAGAATGTGAATAGATGTTTCGTCCTCTATAGAAAGAAAACTTCACACCATATAATCTGCTAAATGTAGCGTCTTCAGGTTTTTGTTGAGGTGACAGTGCACCGATAGAACTCCTGTTAGTATTCTACTCTGGTTATAGTTTCCCAGAAGAGTCTTTGCCTGTCTCAGCCCTTGTAGGTTGTCCCAATAATTGGTCTACCTTCTTTTCCAGTGCTTTTTCCATTGCTCTGTAGCTGATACCACAGAAGGGTTTTAGCCCATCAAGGGTTTGTCTGCCACCTTTTTATCGAGCTTATCAGCTGTTTCATTTCCCTTCGCTCCATTGTAGGGTAATTTTATTACGAGTATGGATTTTATGATATTGGAGCTTAGAGATATTTTAATAGTTTGTGGGAAAATAACTTGCCATTGTAAGCGAATCTGTTTGGAGTAAGTTGTCAGAAGAACCACGGAAAAATCTCTGCTTCATTTTTATTAAGACATCAACCCTTTGTCGTCAAAATAGCACTTTAGTCAGTAGCATTTTGTCAAACAGCGCTCTCCTACACAATCGGCGCTGATGACGTAGTACCTATTTAGAACGGATCTCGGGCAGTATAGAATAAATCCAGACTTATAAACTTTGTAAGTTTCTTAATACTAATCCTATCGACTTGAAATGAACACTGTTATTCTCGTAAAATTAAGCTGTATTTATTTTCGTTAAAGGAGAATAATATATTTTTTTTAAATCTTCCAATCCTATTATAGTTCTTCTACTATCAATTGCAGATTATAAAAAATATAAAAACTGCTTGCTACAACTGAATATTAAATTAAAAAACGTAAATAAACGAGTAAAATGTACCTACTCGTAAGGGCGTTTGGTTTAAACAGAGTACCAGACGTTAACTGAGCCCTTTTTGTACTCCATTAGTTTTTTTGGAAAACGAAATTTCAAAGCAAAAACCATAAAGGAAAATAATTTTTTGCAAATAAAAAAACAAAAAAAAAACATTTCAATTAAAAAGTATCTTTATAAATAATCATCGTAGTCAGAATCGTCTGAGTCATCATTAACAATCCTCTTTATACAAGAGGATTGGAAGAAATATTTACCAGAGTGAGTTTTAAATTGGTTTATAAATCCACAATACATTAAAACAAATGTTGGGCAATCCTAAGGATGAAACACCAAATTTGGAAAAGATTGTTATATATGAAATTAACTGTGGTGATTGTGACCGAAAATATATTGGGCAGACTAAGAGATCCGTTCCGGTTTAAAGAGCACATAGCTCATTTGGAATATGGACGGACGGGTAAATCAGGTAGAATTTTTCCCGCTGGAATTAATTTTCGCGGGAAAAAGTTTATTGTTGTGAAAATTTAGTATAAAACAGGTAAATCAACTCATTAGTTTTTAGTTTACCTTCAGTGTCTGAAGACGATAACTTGGTTATCGAAACGTGCGTCAGACAGTGTTGGTGTAGTAGTGGTGTAAACAGTGTATTCAGGATTACTGACTGTGGTGGAATATTAGGTAAAAACCATGAAACCACTTTTCAAATGATTCTGCTGTCATATCTTCATGGTAATCAGCTGCACAGGTTTTAATTTTCTTAGCAGATATTAATAAAGCATTAGACACGAAACCGTCTTTTATCTGCGCAATTTATCGTGCCACGTCACTGATTATCGTAGACTGTCTAGCAGGAATATTTCAAAGAAATTGTGTACATACGTATTCGATGTTTTCATTGGTAAACAGTGGAGATGATGAGTCCACGTGGACTGGCGGTTTGTTAGATGTTTACCGAATTTTATACGTGGAAGTAAACATTATTTATTTTTCATTTCTTAATTTGGTATGAGTGCCGTGCGTATTTATGAAATAACTGTCTTATGCAATTGATATTGGAAGAACTATACCACAAATATAAAATACGGTATTTTTACATCACTGTTTAATACCGAATATATTTTAATAAGGCCGATTGACCTAAAACGGTTCAATCGTACCGTTTGTTGGCCCAATTATTGGTTTTACTGACGGACTTGCGTAATAATTTGTTTACTTCGAATATCGCGTCATCGTAACATTGACATAATAAACACAAATAGAATCATTGTAAAACGAATAATGATCTTGACTTTAGAAATTAACTGTGATATCCAAAATATTTTAATTATTTAAAACAAACAAAAGTTTATGTGAAGTAAAGTAAATAAACAAAATCAATTTATAAAATAAATAAAATCAATAGATTAAGAAGATATAGAAAGAAATAAATTAATTGTGAATATGAAAATATAAACAAACAAAATACGAAAAAAATGAAAAATTATGCCAAATAAATATGAAAGTCATACAGGAAATTAAAGAAAAGTTTGATCAATTTTTCGAATACACTTTTATACATACGCTTCTTTTCTTTTTAACGTAAGTATGACCCAATACTTTTGGCACAACATATATTTTTAAAATAAGTACCTTTAATTGAACTTTTCTTATTTGCCAGAATTAATGGCTTTATAACACACAAGTTAATAACTATATAATAATATAAACGATTAAGTGGAGGAACCCTTGCTGCAAACATCCCTTATTAGGTCTTGGACGACTTGATATTTTTTGTATTTTTCTAATTGTTCCTCATTTTTGGCCTTCAAAAATATGCCTCTTAGTTGACAGGACCTTGGTATTCGTGTGGTTTTTTGACCATTTTTCGCTAATTCTTGTTTCCAACTTGTTAGATTTTTAAATGCAATTTTGAAATAAAAAAGGACCCGTTTTACCAATGTCGAAAAAATAATTTGTTTAAAGAGCCATTTTGATATTGTATTATTATAATTTTAAATTCCTAAATTTCGTGCCAAAACTATTGTAATTGAAGAAATGGAAAGGGAACAAAATAAAAAATTGAGAAAACGAATAAGAGATAACGTAATAGAATAAACTGCAGGAGGAGAAGGAAATTACTGCTTAAACTAGGAAAAAGTAAGTAGAACGAGTGAGTGAAAATAAATGATGGAAATTAGACCACTGAAACTCTAAACTACAAGATGCTAAATGCTAAAGGAAAAAGAAATGATGGATCCACGGTTCATCTATGGTCATGAAACGTCTATATTTCTGTGAAACCTGGCAAACAATCGATGGAAACATCTTCACGACGCAAACAAGGCACTCATCTTGTCGACAGTTTTCTCGTGTCCAAATTTTCAGATAATATGCGATGAAACGCACTTTTTGAAATGTCTACTTAGTTTACTGAGTCGTTAACTCATTTGGTTGACCACTGCGATGCGGGTCTTCGAAGATCGTACGAACTCTGCTACCCAATATTTTACTGTTGATAATGAAGGAGCAGTCTCTCCCAGAGTAGTATCTAGTCCAGCTTTTATATTGGTCAGACTAATGCCTTTTAAATAAAACTATTGTACGACACAACGATGTCCAATTTTTTCCTTGTTTCACTGAAAACGTTCACTATTGATGGCTGTCAAACAAATATTAAACAACGTGGAGTCTTCAAATTTGAAACAAATGCAGTATAGATTGTGTATTCTCTAATACAGAGGTATTTTACAAAAAACCACCGCCATGTCTATGTCAGGCCAGGTACTACTGGGGCCATCCTCGTACATCAAATTCTAACACTGTAAATATAAAAAAACGAATTAATGTTGCATTCAAAGTAAGGTATATTATATAAGAACGTGACGTATAGTCGCAAGACTCGCAAGAACGTGCATATTTATAAAATCATTTAATAAGACATTCTATTTTTATTTATTTATTTGAATAAATAAATATGGTATACGGTACAATTCATCGACATAGTTATTTAAAAAAAATGTAAACAATATAATACGTAAATTCATCCTTGACTAACGACTTGCAAGATGACTCATCATTCTATCTATATTACAATGAAATTAATTACCAGGAAGATAAAAAATGAATACGTTGGGAAAATCTACCTTTGGTGGAATTACAGGGAGTGGACGAATTGAACTGACTGAAATAAAATAATCCACTTAATAAACTCAGTTTATGTATCCTCAACTTTTTACATATCTCGACTTCGCTTCATACACTTTTTTACCTATTCTTATTTCTGTTCTTAGTTTTCTAGATTATTTTAGGCTTTGCTTCAAGCTCATCCTCGCTCACTAGATTGTTTTTACGCGCTTTATTTGATTTCTACACACTTTTTCATATCTTCCTCGTACGATAGAATCTTTTTTATATTATTTCTTCACTTCTTAGATTCTTTTTGTTGTTGTTGGTCTCTTTTCACATACTGTTCTTACTTACTAGACTAGATTCTTGTTCCAACGACTTTTATTACTTCTTCTCGAATTTATTTTTATATCCTTTGACACTTCCTAGACTCACTTTATACATCCCACAAGCTTACTTGGCTCTTTTTCATCTTATACTTGCTTCTTTCAGTTTTGTTCCATATCTTTGCTTCTCCAGCTCTTATTAGTCTATTGTTTTCGTAGAATATTTTCATATCTCGCTCTAGTGTCTTAATATCTTCATAATTCTTCTTTTCCTTCTTTCTATTCCCTTTTTATAATCTGCTTTGATTTTGTAGGCTCTTTTCACATCTTTCGTAGGTTTTTTTTCTCCCTACGTACCTTGTTCTCGCTTCCTAGAATTTAATATTATCTCTCCATAGCTGCTCAGGCTCTTATTATATCTCTATATGACTTCCAACGCATTTTTTTTCTGATCCTTGTTTTCTAGATTCGTTTTTATTTTATTTATTATTGCTTGTTATCGCTGCCTAGGCTTTAATATTATCACTATATAGCTGCCTAGGCTCTTACTATATCTTTATATAATTTCCCACGCTTTTTAATTCTGGTCTATGTTCACTAGATTCGTTTTTACATACTATCCTCGCTTTTAGACTCTTAATACCTTGTTTTCTGTTCCTAGGCCTTAATATTATCCCTCCAATACTGCTCAGGCTCTTGCTATATCTTTATATGACTTCCAACGCATTTTTATTCTGATCCTTGTATTCTAGAATCGTTTTTATTTATTATTCTAGGTTCCAGACGCTTTTATTGCTTGTTCTCGCTGCCTAGACTTTAATATTATCTCTATATTGCTGCCTAGGCTCTAACTATATGTCTATATGACTTCCAACGCATTTTTAATTCTGGTCTATGTTCACTAGATTCGTTTTTACATACTATCCTCGCTTTTAGACTCTTAATACCTTGTTTTCGCTTCCTAGGCCTTAATATTATCCCTCCAATGCTGCTCAGGCTCTTGCTATATCTTTATTTGACTTCCAACGCATTTTTATTTTGATCCTTGTTTTCTAGATTCGTTTTTATTTACTATTTTCGCTTCTAGGCTCTTTTTATTGCTTGTTATCGCTGCCTAGGCTTTAATATTATCACTATATAGCTGCCTAGGCTCTTACTATATCTTTATATAATTTCCCACGCTTTTTAATTCTGGTCTATATTCACTAGATTCGTTTTTACATACTATCCTCGCTTTTAGACTCTTAATACCTTGTTTTCGCTTCCTAGGCCTTAATATTATCCCTCCAATGCTGCTCAGGCTCTTGCTATATCTTTATTTGACTTCCAACGCATTTTTATTTTGATCCTTGTTTTCTAGATTCGTTTTTATTTACTATTTTCGCTTCTAGGCTCTTTTTATTGCTTGTTATCGCTGCCTAGGCTTTAATATTATCACTATATAGCTGCCTAGGCTCTTACTATATCTTTATATAATTTCCCACGCTTTTTAATTCTGGTCTATATTCACTAGATTCGTTTTTACATACTATCCTCGGTTTTAGACTCTTAATATCTTGTTTTCGCTTCCTAGGCCTTAATATTATCCCTCCAATGCTGCTCAGGCTCTTGCTATATCTTTATTTGACTTCCAACGCATTTTTATTCTGATCCTTGTATTCTAGAATCGTTTTTATTTATTATTCTAGGTTCCAGACGCTTTTATTGCTTGTTCTCGCTGCCTAGACTTTAATATTATCTCTATATTGCTGCCTAGGCTCTAACTATATGTCTATATGACTTCCAACGCATTTTTAATTCTGGTCTATGTTCACTAGATTCGTTTTTACATACTATCCTCGCTTTTAGACTCTTAATACCTTGTTTTCGCTTCCTAGGCCTTAATATTATCCCTCCAATGCTGCTCAGGCTCTTGCTATATCTTTATTTGACTTCCAACGCATTTTTATTTTGATCCTTGTTTTCTAGATTCGTTTTTATTTACTATTTTCGCTTCTAGGCTCTTTTTATTGCTTGTTATCGCTGCCTAGGCTTTAATATTATCACTATATAGCTGCCTAGGCTCTTACTATATCTTTATATAATTTCCCACGCTTTTTAATTCTGGTCTATATTCACTAGATTCGTTTTTACATACTATCCTCGCTTTTAGACTCTTAATACCTTGTTTTCGCTTCCTAGGCCTTAATATTATCCCTCCAATGCTGCTCAGGCTCTTGCTATATCTTTATTTGACTTCCAACGCATTTTTATTTTGATCCTTGTTTTCTAGATTCGTTTTTATTTACTATTTTCGCTTCTAGGCTCTTTTTATTGCTTGTTATCGCTGCCTAGGCTTTAATATTATCACTATATAGCTGCCTAGGCTCTTACTATATCTTTATATAATTTCCCACGCTTTTTAATTCTGGTCTATATTCACTAGATTCGTTTTTACATACTATCCTCGCTTTTAGACTCTTAATACCTTGTTTTCGCTTCCTAGGCCTTAATATTATCCCTCCAATGCTGCTCAGGCTCTTGCTATATCTTTATTTGACTTCCAACGCATTTTTATTTTGATCCTTGTTTTCTAGATTCGTTTTTATTTACTATTTTCGCTTCTAGGCTCTTATTATTGCTTGTTATCGCTGCCTAGGCTTTAATATTATCACTATATAGCTGCCTAGGCTCTTACTATATCTTTATATAATTTCCCACGCTTTTTAATTCTGGTCTATGTTCACTAGATTCGTTTTTACATACTATCCTCGCTTTTAGACTCTTAATACCTTGTTTTCGCTTCCTAGGCCTTAATATTATCCCTCCAATGCTGCTCAGGCTCTTGCTATATCTTTATTTGACTTCCAACGCATTTTTATTTTGATCCTTGTTTTCTAGATTCGTTTTTATTTATTATTCTAGGTTCCAGACGCTTTTATTGCTTGTTCTCGCTGCCTAGACTTTAATATTATCTCTATATTGCTGCCTAAGCTCTTACTATATCTCTATATGACTTCCAACGCATTTTTATTCTGATCCTTGTTTTCTAGATTCGTTTTTATTTACAATTCTGGGTTCCAGACGCTTTTATTGCTTGCTCTCGCTGCCTAGGCTTCAATTTCATCTCTCAATAGTTTCATAGGATCCTCCCAGGTTCCTAAATTTTTACAAACTATTCTTACTCTTAGACATATTGTTCTTGTTTTCTATGTTCTCTTTGTACCCCGTCCTCGTTTCCTGAACTTTTTATTTCATTGTATTTTTTATCTAACTTGTGTTTATATCTGGTTCACGTTTCTTATTATTACTTCTTATTATTTTGTAAATTCTAAATTCTTCTATATTGATTTCTAGGTGTTTATAAATCAATAGAAAACAAATAAATAATTTGAAAATTGGATTAAAAAGTATTATCTTCATATCCTCAGTACAGTTGTTCGAATCCGTTCCAACGGACTAGTTCAAGCTCTAAGTTATGCAACCCGTACAACTTTATCCGCAAGGTCGCTTTAACCACGTGCCTAACGGCAGAGACCGAGTGCTAACGGAATGATGGCTGGTCGTGTGTCAGATATAGAAACATACAGAGAGGATAAAATGTGGGTCATGTTTACACAGGTGCCGGGAAATCTGCTATTATTAATACAGATACCGTTCGAATTTCGATTGGGTTTACTGACAGATATAATTGTGTTTGTTTGGATGAGACTAACATTCTATTAGAAAAATCTTGTTTCACTCCAGATAAAATTAACTTTTCTTTCAATACGGACGGAATACTCCCCGTATAAATTAAAATGCAATGATAATAAGAATGTATTATCTTGAAAGTAGTACAGAGTATGCAATACATATAAATGTCTCTATAGACGAAAGTAAGAAAGTGATGTTATAATAGAAAACTAACTTTTGTACAGTTTTCAATAATATCACTCGATATATTCATTACAAGATTATTAAAAATTTATTTTTTAATTTAATCTTCTGTATTCATAACAAAAAGTACAATTTTCATAACTAACAAATCATACTGCTATAAAAATGGCGTTCGATGTCAACAATCTCCATAACAACGTGTAGGCATTCGTAGGCGTGGCGGTATCCACGTGGTTATCAAAGCAGTAGGCGTGTGTAAGAAATAAGGGAGGTGCTTTGTAGCAGCCATTTTGGATATCTAATTAGTATACTGGTAGGTAGCGACCACTAGCGGTAGTTACGTGTATTATTTTACGCGCCAATTCTCAATAATGTTGTCAGATGTGATTTTTTTTCCGAATTATAGAAGAAAATTTCAATAGAATATTAGAAATATTTGTTTTTATTCCTTATTTGTTAGTATATAATATATTAGAAACAAATAACTTATTTCACGAGTGTATATAGTTCTGTTTTTCGTCCTTTTCGGTTTTTTGGCATAGCATAAATGTTTGTTTAGAGACCTTACTTATTTCTTTAAGTAATGATTGCTTTTATTATTCAATTACAGAATTTAATTTATAGAAAATAACTCCGGAGTAAATGTATCAACCTCATATTTACTTTCGCTGTACCGATTTCCTTGCATTTGCCAAGGTCATTGTTTCTGAGGACGAGCAAAATTACTTTTGAAATGTAAATAAACCGAAGGAGGGAGATTTGTAATTGTGTAAAACGGAATATATGCATTTCGTAGACAAGTCTCGATATATATTCACGTTTGATTTCAATTATGAGTAAGGATTTTTAAGCTTCTATTAGATCATAGGAATATTTACCAAAGTTGAAAAAAGGACGTTCCTTTATTCATATCCGTAAAAAATCAACAGATAACTTGGAAATTCTGAGAAGAACACTTGGTTTATCTAATTTGTTCATTTTGAAACCGAAATATTTATAATTCTTTACAAAATTTGTGATTGTTTTTCCTCTCCACAACAAATATAACAAGTTAAATCACTCATGTTTTAAAAGACAGGACAAATATATTAAAATGAACATTTAGTAAATGAAATATTGACAAATGACAAGTGTATAATACCGGTCATCAAATAGCGAAAATTTCATTACAGATGTTGTCACTTTGTAAAACCATAAACTACTTAGAATAAAAGTTATATTTGGTGAAAGTTACTCATAAAGCTAAAAAATCTTTGGCAGAAAATGTTGTTCAGACCATTTTTGTTTTTTTCTTGTTTTCATTGCTATAATATAGATACAATACAGTGAAATCATACTGGAAATAACTTTCTAACTTCCTGGAAAATTCTAAAATTTTGACTTACCAACTTCATTCCCTGTAGTGTCCATTTATAATACATAATACACTACATAGTCGCGTCAATGAAGCCTTTGCTTCCGAAGTCCTCAAGAATAGCTCCGATTTTGATGAATTTTTTTTTAATTTTGTTTTTTTATATTATTTAAAATCAGAAATCTCTTAGAGCGGAGACGGAACTATTTATATTGTTTAAACAATATCAACGACATTTATATAAAAAATTCAGTTTGGTCTCTATTTTTTTGTAAAAAAATCTCCATATATTAATTTTATTGTTACAAATAGTTGTTACAAAAAAGTTTTTAGCAATAATTACCCGCATACGCTACAAATACTTCTTTTTGCTTACACATATGTGGACGAGGATCTCTTTAGTATATTTTTCTTAATAATATTTTCGATGCTCCTTTTTTTCACTAATATATATGTCAAGGCGATTTTCTTTACCAATTTTCTAAATAGAATTATTTATCTAAAGAACCGGCGCATTCGTAACAACATACTTACATATATACTGATGCTGATCCATTAATTGTGCAATCTGCTATAGATTGTTCCTCTCTTCAAATAGTTGTTGCAGCTGAAGATATTGATGTGTTAGTTTTATTGATGGCTTTAGCACCTGATGATAAAAAATGTTTTTTTAAAACCACTAAAAAATAATATCTTCCAACGAGTTTACTCAACAAAAACAATATTAGAGAAATATCCAAATATTAAAAAAACCATCTGTTTTCTATTCATGCATTCACTGGATGCGATAAAGGAAAAAATAGTTTTATTAAAGTTTTTGATGATAATCATAAATTACATGCAGCAGCTGAAAATTTTATGGTTGAAGAGCAAAATGAAGAAGTGCTTTTTAATGATGGGATTGATTGTACTCTAACAATGTATGGAGCTAAAACTGCCAAATGCTTGAATGAACTACGATATAAACGTTTCATAGCATTAGCTTCAAAAAATAAAAGCGTACAATTTAATTCCTTACCTCCGACAGAAGATGTAGCAAAACCACATATTAAAAGAGTCTGCTTACAAGTTCAGCAATGGAAAAATAATTCTTCGATACAACCTGAAGAATGGGGTTGGCGAAAAGAGAATTATTTAAAACCAATCAAAATGACAGAACCAGCAGCACCTGACAACGTTTTAAAATTGATATTTTGGTCTTGCAAAACAGGATGCGGTTCAGCGTGTGGCTGCAGAAAAAGTGGTCTTCAGCTCACCAGCCTGCATAGTTTGCAGTGGAAATGACTGCAGTAACCACCCACCACTTGAAGAAGATGAAGAAGTATCCGAAACGCGAAATGAGAATCAAAATTAAATGTACTTTTTTGTATATAAAATAATGAATTTAATATGGTCTATAAAAACTTTATATTTTGGTCCACAAATTAATTCCATGTCATTACTACACAGAACAAACTTATAGGTAATTGTTTATAACATTCATTAATATATTTACAAGTTTTTAATCGATATTGTATAGTAGAAATTTTTTTTTTTGCTTAAATATCACAGATATTGTCTAAACAAGATAAATAGTTCCGTCCCCGCTCCAAGAGGTTTCTGATTTTAAAGAATATAAAAAAACAAAACTTAAAAAAAACATCAAAATCGAAGCTGTTCTTGAGGACTTCCGAAGATTGCCTGTTTTATGTATTCATTGACGCGACTAACAATAAAATTATTCTAGATCCCTAGAATCACTTTCATCTTCCTCAGATTCACTCGTTTAAATCAATTTTCACGTAATTTTTGGTATTCCTCCAATTCTCAGTACTAATGTTTGAACATTCTTTCATTATCAGTTCCAAAAAGGAGGAGGATTTTTTAGGTGAAGTGATATTAGTTTCTTGTCTGTCTTTCTAGTTGTGATCATATTAATTCGATTGGATTTTAAATACAGTAGTACGAAGATAATCTTGAAATAGTGTGTGACTATTCTTCTTGACCATTTCGTCTACAGTATATTCTTTGAGTTACTTCTTTGTCTAATCCTCTTCGAAATATAAATCTTGTTCACTGACTCCTTTTTATTCTGTTCTATGTACTCGTTCCTCCTTTAGTAATTTCCATCTATATTTCTGTTCCCTCCCTTATTTTATTTTTTCTTTCTCAGTTCTCTACAGCTGTCTGGTTGGTAGTTCAACCACACCTTAAGGATCCAACCGGTGCATTACAAATAACAAATTCCTCTCCACTCCATTTACTGGGAATTCAGTTAAAGGCTGCAATAAAAAAAAATAAAATAAAATATGGAAGGCAACGGGGACACGGATGGAAATTACTACAGAGAGAACGAGTAGGTAGAACAGATTTGAATAAAAAGAAGCTTCTAAAATATAACTATACAGGATGATGTCCTGTTCTATTCGTTCTGCTCCCCATATAAATAGAAAATACGAATTCACACGAAACTATTATACAAAATTTGCCTAAAATAAAAGAAAATTAATAAACATAACTGGAATTTTGTCAGCATTATATATGAGGAGAAATAAATATCGAATCCAATGATTAAAAAAAAATCACAGTTAATGGGGTAAGGCTTTAAACGGTATGGAAACATGATATGATGAATAAATAAGCTTGGAATATATATCGACTTGAGATTAAATAAATGAGGGAAATATTAGAAGGGGCGACATAAGTGAATCAAACTATAAAAATTGATTGTATTATTAAATATTAAGTATGAAGGAATATAGTTAAGTACAAATAGTGATAATATTCTAATAAACAAACTTACATAACTTATAATGAACAGAAATGCGTTAATCATTGACGACAGTAAAGCACGATTTAAGGACATACCTGTTTACAAGAAAATTTGTTATGAAAGGCGAGAAAAAAAGAACAAAAGTGAGTGAGAATGTTATTGACAAGAGAAGATAAGTGTGTAGAAGTTTTTCGAGTGAATCAATAGTAAGAACACGAAAAAAAAAAAGGTTTAGAAGTGTTAAGTTGAGAGTTTACTTACGTGAAACACTAGGAGATAAACTGAAAGTCATCTTTTAATAAAAAATTCAGTTGTGACCCATGGAAAACTTCAATCGACCTTCCTGATGCCGTATTATTAAACAACATAGATTTTTAACCCAAACAAATAAATTAATTCATAGTTAATCAGAAGAAAAGAATCACTATTGAATTCACAACATGTTTACTAAAACTTATCAAGTATCTATTCAAACACGATGATGAAATATGATTAACTTACCTCCTACAACATACAAGAATTTATTTGAGTGGTGTGCTTTGAATATTGTTAACAAAAGAAACTCTTATTAGTCAAATTAATACTTAACTTCTTAAACATAATTAACTGATTTCCGTGCACAGTTGTACCAATCCAGAAATTAACATTTTGTTAATGTAACCATTTTGGATAGAAAACATAATTATAAATTAGAATTGTTAGTGTTTTATTCATCTATGTGTATTAACTCATTTATACATAGAAAAGTGTTTTCTTATTGGGAATGTGGCAATGAAACACCAAAGTAGACTAACTTTAATATATATTTCGAGCCTTCGAATACAAACAACACAATATTAAGGTACAGTCAAACTCTAAATATTCAATCTATTGTTACTAAAATAAAAGATAAGACACCAATAAATAAATAACCTAACATAGTATACGAAATTCCTTGTTTACATTGTGACAAGAAGTACATTGGTCAAACGAAGAGGTCACTGACCAATCGAATAACCTCGCACAAGAGTGATAGCAAATTATATTCTGACAGGTGCTCATTAGTTTTGACAACTGTGAAAAACTATAAAAAATAACCAACTAACCTCACCTAACTTATGGAGTTCAACTCCATTTATAACGACCTAACCTGTATTAGCAACGTTGAAAAGATATTAGAAAAACTTACCAGGGAATATAAAGAATAACATCACCACAAATTTCAATGCAATTACTTTGATTTAAATACTTTTAGAGTGTAGATAGATAGAGGACGATTTAGCAACGAAACTGCAGTTTTATTGAATTCTTCGAACGGATTGGGACGTAGATAACCAATTAATTTCCTCAAAAACTCCAATTAAAATAGAAGTGACTAATCAGCCACAATATGTGAACAAAGGAATGTTTAAAATGTTAGAAGACAACAACAAGCATGTTACAAGTAGAAACTTCTGTATGTCTGCTTTGGTAAAATATTTAGTTGGAATTTGAATGATACGATGCGTTATCTAACACAATTACACTGTTTTCATGTAGTGTTGATACCAGTTTTTCTTTGAATCAAGTTTCGAAAAGGGTCCCTTCAATATACTGGTGGTAATGTGAAAATCTGTCTTTAACTACTTCGAACTTAATAGTAATGCATCATTCATCCGATTTCGATTTCTACCGTACTTAATATGAATTTTTGCGTTTTCCTCTGGAATTGGGTGATTGGGTCCAGACTTTACGAACAGTATCGTGGCTGTTAAACCATGTTTACGATACTCCCGAATTTTTTTTATATATTCGTTGACTTTATCAAACGACTACTTCCCGTTACAGTTAGTATTTCGTAATATTTTACGAGAGCCGTTTATTTTTCAACCACCGATCGCTCCGTGCAGACGCTACACAGGGAGAAGAAAACGGACATACGCTGTAGGCGACTGCAAAGCTCCGCACTAGACAATCCGCCATTGTTGACATTCAGGCGTCAGTCGGCGTTGTGTTACAAGGTCATAATGCTGCAGAAACCAATCGGAGAATGAGTCGTGTGTATGGGAAAAACTTCATGAGGAATGATGTTGTGCGTGGATGGTGTCAAAAGTTTAAAGATGGTCGTAATGATGTGGGCCAAGGATGTAAATCTGTCGTTTCCGATAACCTGGTTCAACAAGTTGACAGACTGGTTAAAGAAGTTTCAAGGTCTGTTTTGTACTCTACTTGAATTCATTGGCGGCAATTTTCTTTGAAGAGGGTTTTGAAAAGCTTGTCCACAGATATGACAAATGTCCCAATCTCTTCGGTGATTATGTCGAAAAATCTTTTGGTAATGAAATTATTGTTTTATATGAACTTATCTTTTATTTATAGCCTATCGGAGGTTAAAAAAACGGCACTAGTATATCCGAAACCATGTTTTTTTTAAATCTTTCCAGTGTTCGTACCGAACATACTTCAACGATATGTTTCCTTTTCAGTTTATCAAGAGTATCTTAAAGATTTGCATATTAGAGTTAACCTATCAGGTTTGATTTTCAAAAAGTTTTCTGAAACATTTCTTTTTCGTTTCATTGTCACACCACAAGTATTTGACAAAAACATTATGTTGGGCATTCCTCAACTACAAAGTCAGTTATAACCACTTCTGTTGATAGATGTTGCCGAATCTCTGTTGTGTCCTAGTAGGATGTTTACTGCAAATCAACTTGTTGATGGTTGATCTCGAAGCCAAGGTTGCCGCATACTTTATTATTAACAAAATTTTATTTAATAATAATTTAAATTTTGATACACCGCACACATGAACAACTCACAACTAACTATTGACTGTGAATTGGAAACCTACTAAAAGTTCGTACCTGTAGATTATAGAAAAAATATTTCGGATTATGTATAATACCCTATTTACGTTCATTATTTTCTCATTATTATTCGATTTATTAACCGGTATTATGTAGGAATTTCAAGTGATTAATTTGTGTAATATTGTTGTTTATCTATACTTTTGATTGATTCACTGATTCTGCATGGTAAGGGCCCTTTCACACCAAACGAATCCGAATCAATCAGAATCACTCCGAATCAAGTTGAATCTGATTGACCAAGATTCGGCTTCGAGCGCTCCGTTTAAATGTGAAGGGACTCTTTATCCCGCCTTCAGACCGGACGAGTCTGGTTTAATCAGGTTTGATTCGAGATCGCACTTGATTCAACCTGTCAGATTCCTCGTCCGGTCAGTCTTGAATCAACAACCATACGAGATGGAGGTGGAGTTATTAATTTTAAAAGTTAAAGAAAATAGTGCGATTGATGACGCCAGTGATAAAAATCACAGCAACAGAAATCTCATATCTTCTGTTTGGAGGAAAATTGGCGAAGAATGATGATGATAGCTCAAAAGCAACTAAAAGAAGAAAAACAAAAAGAAGATGAAAGGATTTTTATAGATTCAGGTTGATTCAGCTGGTGTGAAAGAGTGGAGATGACGAATCAGATTCAACTTGATTCGGAGTGATCCAGATTGATTCGGATTCGTTTGGTGTGAAAGGGGCCTAAGGAGACAGAAAGTGGGTTTCACGTGATATTTTTATGCGCGTTAAAAGTGTGCCGAAGCCTAATTATGACTGTTATCCTTATTATTGCTTATACTAAATATAATACTAACAAAACTTCAAATGAGTCGAGACACAAGTAGAAGTGTTGTTTTGTTAACGAATTGACATAATTCCAAACCATTTTTTACAATTTTTACCATTTGTTACCATTCAACAAATATGTCTTTGTCTTTCTATACTAATAACAATGCAAACATTCCATAATAATAAACAAACAACATTTGCTGTTAACGATGCTATACCGTCAGTGTACGTAGTTTACAATTTTTGAGTTTAAAATAGTAGATCCGGGCACCGATGTTTATATTTACGTTTCTATAAAGTAAATATTCCAATGAAATTCGTTGGAAACGATGTTGTTTACAATTTCCGGAACCACGATTGATCGGTGAAATTTATTTCGTTATCATAGCAATGAAATCAATTGAAAGGATAACGCCAGGACCGAATTTCTATAGAAACAATAAATCAGTATATTGGGAAAATTTCATGAGCGTGCTTAAACTGAGTTTAAAAATGTATCGTTGTTATTTTAAATGAAGATTGGTGTAGTCGGTCTATTCTTCCTTGAAGAAGCAAAAATCTTAACTAGCCGTCCGTCTGTACGTCCGTCTGTCTGTCCACACTAGTTGGCTTTCCAAGCCTAATGTACAAGAATGTGACTTTACAAAGATGAACACCCACAATATAACCCTGATCTGGCACCGTCATAATATTTTTTGTTCGCAAAGCTGAAGGCGAGTTAAGGGGTAAAAGATTTAACAGCAACGATGAAATTAAAAGGCGATGCATCATATTTTTATAGTGGCATAGAACCTTTAGACAGACGTTCTGAAAAGTGTATGGAAATAAAGGGAAACGTTCGGCTAAGAACCCATGGATCGCACTACGTATATTGATGATAAGTTCTAATCCCTTCAGGTTGAGGTTGAAAACTTATAGAATCTAAAGACCTATTGAGTGAGACTGTTGAATGTTTAGACTCAAATGCCCAAATTATTGATAGCTGAACAATTAGATCGTGTCATAAAAAAATCTGATAAGCACATAAATAACAGATGTTGTGAATGATGGATTAGCATTTTGATATAATATTTAATAACATCATTCAAAGAATCTTTACTAAAACGATGAAATTTACAGATAAAATAATAAAAAAACATTTTATAGCTTATCCTTATAGGTAGAACGAAACGTAAATGTCTTAAAGTAAGCACTAAAGTTTATTCCAGTATTTCCCTCGGAACACATCGCAAATAAATCAACAAATAATAAAAGCTTCAGTAACTTTGACCTAGATCTCGACGAAAAGCTAGGAAAACCAGGCCGAAACTTTTCCACTTTCTGCAATATATTTCATGAGATTTTTCGACACAGAGCTGGACTTAACACAAAAAACATTGATTGTAACTAGGGTTGTCAGGTCTAGATAAATATTTATCAGAATTTTTGAATTCATAAATTCTAATTAAAGGCAATTGTAAAAACAAGTCTCATTTACTTGCTATTAGAAAGAACATGTCGTAAAGAGAAGTCGATTCGAGCGGAAAGTCTTGTTGTATGTCTGGTAGAATTATTAGGATTTACTGTACTCCCAGATAGTTAAGGTATATAATGGACCTCTGATGCAAATGTTGAATTTTTAGACAATTCTAAACCACATACTGCGAAACTTAAGACGAATAATCTCCTATGTCTCTTATGAGGCTCCCTCTGTAGTTGGGAATTCGGAAAAGCAATCATTTCTTGTGTGCTCGACCACGCTCGGCTCTCGCTCGTTTGCGAGTAAAAAGCCGGACACATAGTAACGCTAATTCAAACTATCACATTCTTTAAAATGTATATATATATATATATATATATATATATATATATATATATATATATATATATATATACAGGATGACTAAGGGATATAGACAATTTCTACTGAAATAATTTTGAAATTCATGCTTATTTATTTATACAAAGTCAAATCCATTTTAGTTAACAAAGCTACCATTTTAGTTACACGTGAAAATAATGTCATCAAGGTTTCCAAATGAATTCCAGACTTTTTAGATATATACTTTGATCTCTACAATGGATATGAAAATGTTTTTGTTAAAATACAACTTAAGCTGGTATGGAAATTTGTTAAAAATAATCTGTAGTAGTATCCTGCAATAACAAATTTTTTCATTTTAAAAGTAAGAGAGTAAATCCTAATTACACTCGAGTAGTTCGAGTAGTGACTACCTTGTGGAGATGCATGTGGATATTGATCTTGAACTGTAGATTGTACTGTACAGGAAAAACATCCCTTGGTAGTTGATTCCACAGACTTGTACTTCTCCAAAGAAATGAGTCTCGTCTGCAAGTAAACTTTGTGTTCATGAGCCACATCTGCCTGGCGAATAGGTAATTGCAGATACTACTCTAGGTGAGATTATGTTGGACAGCTCGGAAGAGAACCTACCGTGGTGGTATCACTGAATCACAATTAATGTACGAGCATTACTCCATAGATGGACGAATCTGAGCCTTGTAGAGGATTAGAGGTTGTTATATAGCTTTTAAGTCTTTAAAAGCACTCCAAGCTTTTGTGAAGCTGTCTTAGCTAATTCGACCATATGACTATGCCTTTCAACATCAACAACTAACAATTTGTGATTATCGTGGTATTTTATGTCCAAACAGAACCAAATCCTGAGCCACAATATCAGTCTTCTTTGGAAAAACAGCAACTCAATTAGATTGTTTCTTACCCACTCCAGAATGTTTTCAAGATCGGTGCTGATGTTGGTGATCTGTTACTGCCTACGGATTTGGGTGTTTGGCGAGTTTAATAGCAGCTATAGATCAGGTTTTCAGTTTTGTAGATTCGTAGATTTCAGTTCGTAGTTGTTCAGGACAGAGTAGGCGTCATAATTCATCTCTGGGTAACATTAGCGTTGACTTCGAACTTTTCTGAGGTGTGACTATCGGCAGCGAGGTGGATGGATTGAATTGATTAAACAACGATATCGATTTTTTCAAAGCAACAAATTTGACTATTTTATAAAAATTTTTGCTTATTTTGTACCCCCTTTTAATAGAGATTTAATTTCAACCATTTGCGAAACAATTTTGTGACTATGGAATATTCTTATGAAAATATTTTTTTTAATTAATTATCTTGTTTCAAAAACAAAATTTTTTCATGAGAGACAGTAAAATATATCCTGTAATAACGGCAACTCGGCAGGTTTAAGCCTAAAGGGCCAATTACCATAAAAGGCGCTGTTCTCGAGAGAAGACCAATCCATTAATATTCACACTTTTTAGAGAAAATAAATTACCTCGTTGTTAAATGTTGTTATTCCTTTCAATTTTTTTGGAGAAAATTCTGCTAATGGGCAACCGATTTAAAAATAACGCGTCAAATACAATCTACAAGAGCTGTTTTTTATTTAGACAGATAATAAATGAAAAAAATATTTAGAGAACAAAATTTTATCACCAAAAGATTCGAATAACCATACTTCTATTTCTACCAACTCCTCGTGTAGTTTGAGGTATTTATCATGACATGAGCCTTGTTTTTATATACTCAATGCAAATAAATCTGTCGACTGCAACTCAAATACGTTTTAGTTAATCACCCAATACATTAAAGATATTTTAATACAAATTAAGTTTTATTTTGAACTACCAAACAAGAATTGATTAAGATACATCTGAAAATTATAATGAGTCACATCTCTCCAGTTCAAATTGAAACTAATCCAATGATTACTCGTCATCGTCCAAGAGCTATTTTTTATTGCCGCTTTATTCTTCCATTATTTCATTCCTCACGGTTTGTTTTGCATGTTGCTTTCCTTGGGCGACGTAGCATCATACAGAAGACTCCCTTTGCCATTCTTATTCTTATTTTCTTTAATACCTTTTCGCTTGTTTTGATCGTGCTTTCCGGAGGGACGTCATAGACCACTTCCTTTGCTATTCTTATTCTTCTTTTGCCTCATATCTCATCGCTTGTATCGTTTTATAAAGGCTTGGAAGACCTCACAGAAGACTTCCTTTGCCATTCTTATTCTTACTTTGTTTCAAACCTCTTCGCTTGTTTTGTATCGCTTTCCGGAAGCTATGTGGGACGTTATAGACGACTTCTTTTGCTATTCTTATTCTTCTTTCGTCTCATATCCCATCGCTTGTTTTGTATCACTTGGGTGATATTTAATCTGAACATACTGTTCACACTACCACTACACCAACACACATAATCAAACTGCCTGACACGCGTCTCGTCAAAGACTGAAGGTAAACTGTGAGGAGAACACTGCTAGCGACTGGAGTAGAAATGTGAATCGGTAGGGTTGCTATGGAAGAGTTTTTAAACAAATAATTAGTTTTGTTTTGAATGTGTTTGTTTTTCGAATCATCTACAACCAAGTTTCTACACACCCTGCAAATATCTTTTTCATATTGTCCACCAGGGGCTTTGGCGATAGAAAACGTGCAGGGTGGCTGAAGATAAACGCATTATATTGATCAATAAACGTGATCGACGATTCACGAGACGAGATATAGCAGCTCAGATCAATGAATCTAGGGATCTACCTTTGAGTACTTCTACGATGACAAGGAGATTGAAAAAAGCTGGCCTTTTTGCAAGGGTGGTAGTGAAGAAACCTGTTTTATTACGTCAAAGAGAAGTGGCATTGGGTTAAAGAATATAAAAATTGGACACATAAAGTGTGGAAGAGAGTCAAAGTTTGAGGCTTTTGGGTCTAAGAATGTTTGTTCTATCTGTAATCCCGACTGTAAAACACGACGGAGGCTCGGTTTTAGACGGAGGACGACTGGAAATCTGGTAAAAATTGAAGGAATTTTGAAGAGACACAGCTTTAAAAAATGTAGTTCGTTATAGCCAGCGCCTGATCGGCAGAATAATTAATCTTCCAGAATGTAAACGATTCCAAGCATTCCTCGAAGCTGTGCAAAAAGTATTTGAAATAATTGGAAAGAAAGAAGATACTGAAAGTAATGATTTGGCCATCACAGGCACACGAACTCAATCCGATTGGACAGGAAAGTCACTTTACACCTTTGAAATATTATGAAAATCGAATGGAAGCAGCTAGACAACGATTATTGGTCGGCATTGTTAAAGAGAATGCCAAAATTATGCACCGAACTAATAAAAGCAAAATAGGGTTATATCTATATGTCTTTATTTGTTGTTTATCACGCGTGGGGTGGGCAAAGACTTTTGAACGGTACTATATATGAATTTTCTTTCTTGTACGATTCTTTTTTTTTCATGAGTAGGGACAGAACGAGGCAAATACTACTTTTGGTTCTTTCTAATTGAGGTGTCATCATGTCCAAAAAACGTAACAATAATTATAGACTACAGATTATTATTGAAAATAATACCTGTTGTCAATATAACTATGTATGTTAGTTTGTTTAGCATGTTTCCAATTATATCATACATTCACCTACTTTACATTTATGCGATTTCGTCATTTATAATTTCAACTTTTAACGTTTAAACTGGAGAAACGTCGGAAAACAATCTCTTTTATTCAGTGAATCCAGCGCCTGAAATGTATGTCATCATTCCCGGTATAGCCAACATTATATCCATATCTAGACTTTTCAAGTGGGTCCATTTAAATACAATTCCCATCAAAACAACGCTTCCCGAATTCCATTACCATAAATTTGCAATATTAGATACCGAAGAGATCTTTTTTGTTCATTGTGCACATGAAAAGCTTGTAACACCGCTAGCGGATTATTTAATTCGGTCGATTATTCAGTGTTGTAGGATGCTCCATTTAATTTACATAGGCAATGGCTCTTAGTACGCTTTCACGGACGACAAACTGATTTTAAATTAATTGGTATTTATAAATAAAACGATAAACCGTATCATTGGGAATAGAAGAAATATAAATTAGAGAAATATTGTATGAACAGGGAAAACGCTATTAGTTTGTTTTTATTATTTCGTTAGTTCTTTCTTTTGTGTCTTCTTCCTATTATCCTTTTTTTTCTATCGTTATTTGTTTCCACTTTTCCTTCCTCGCTTCTTTATATCTTTATTTTTTTGCTCTTTTCTTTCGATATTTCATTCATTTTTTGTGCCTTGTGTTTTTTCTTTATCTATTTCTTCTTTTCTTGTTTCCTATGTTTGATTGTTACTCCCTTTATTTATTCTTCGGTTCCTCCTTTCATCCTCTATTCAGCTATTTCTGTCTTTGATTGGATTTTTCTTTTGCTATTATTTTCCAGAAAGTGCGTACTCTTCTTTCTCATCTATTTCACTCTTTCATCCATTTTTCCTTGGAGATTAGCTTCTTTTCCAATTTATTTCTATACTTATTTAATTTTTTTATTTATTTCTTTGCCTCATTGCTCATTTTTTCTCATTTTATGTCTTATTTATTTATACATTTCATTTTTTCATGTTCTTTATATCTTTCTTCAATTGTTTCATCTTTTCTTTTTTTTATCAATTAATTTTTTTCTTTCTCCAATTTTTTTTTTCATTTGATTTTTTTCCTTTCGTTATTTATCCTCTTCTTCTGCTCTTAATTTCTTCTCTTATCCATTTATTTATTTATTCCTTCCTTGTTTGTACGTAAGTTTCCTTGCTTATAAATTTCACTATTTCTTCCATTTTTCCTTTGTTTGATTACTTTTTCTGCTCTTTATTCTCTTTTTTTCTTCCTTATTTCGTTTCTTATGCTTATATTCTTATTTTTCTTAATTTTCTTTCATAGCTTGTATCGTTTTTCTCTAATTTCTCCCTATTTTGCCCGTAATTTTTCTTGCTTATCAATGTCTTTATTTTCTCCATTTTTGCTTGATTTGTTTGCTTCTTGATTACTAATGTTTTTCTATATGTACTGTTCCTTCCATCATGACATTATTTACCTTCGTTTGTTTATTAGTTCATTCCTCATTTTTGCCTATATTTTGTGCTCGACTTCATTGTATATTCTTCTCTCCTATCCTTTCCTATCTTTTTATCCCTCCTATCTTTTTTGTTATTTTCTTTCGTTATATATTCGTCTATACGTTCTTCGCCCTTTTTCTCTTCTAAGCTTCCATTGCGATTTTGTTTTATCTCAATGCTTCCTCTATTCTTTTTCTTAATCCTATCGATTCTTTCTCTTCATGTTTCCTTTGTTTGATTATTCCTTCCTTTCATTATTTACTTCCTTCTTCTGTTTCTCCTTTCTTTCCTAACCAATTTTTTTCTTCGTTCGTATCTTTTTCCGTTATTTATTTCTTTATTGTGTATACCCTTTGTTTTGTTCCAATTTCTTTTTTCTCCGCCTTTTCCTTGGCTTTTTTCGTTATCAATTACCTTGTTTACTTTCTTATTTCCTTCTTTATTTGTTTAGTTGTTTTTTTCTTTTTTTTTCATTTTCTTTTGTTCTTCGTTTTCCTTCTTCTTCTTCCACTTATTTTTATTTACATTACTTGTATGTTCTATGCTTTTACTTCCGATCTTACTTTTTCTACCTCTTTTTTAGTTCCTTCCCATCTAACTCTCTTTCTATTTCCTTTTTTATTTTTTATTTTTTTTGTACAAATTGTTTTTTTCAATTTTGAGAAGAAATACTAATTCTTTCTCCCTATTTCACCATTCTTTTTTTTGTCTTTCTTTATCCTCTCTTCCTTTCTTTCATTATAGGTTTTTTCATTCTACTATTCTTATTTTCTCTTATTTCAGTCCTTATTTTCTTTCTTCTTCCTTTTTTACCTTCAATGTTTTTATAATCTCCTATTTCTATTTTCTTTCCTTTCAGTTTTTATTTTCTTTCTTACTCCTTTACTCTCAATATAATATCAATAATTTTTAATTCCAAAATACCTCCAAACAATCTAGTTTTGCCTCACTTTCCGTAACTATTGAACATTAGTCACTTCCGTTTAAAGCATGCGGACGTTCCACAGTTTATTCAGCCGAAATAACTGGCACTGGCGCATGTTTATCGAATGAGAAAGAAAACGTAGGAGACAACCCTAGTTTTAGAGAAACTAATGTTGTTATTGGCTTCTTGCCTAGGTTATACCACATTATGCATCACAGTCCTTCAAGGTCGAATGAAAGTCGAATTTTATTAGAGAGCTGTAGGGGTATTATTAGCTAATATAATTTGATTCTAACAACATGTATTTTTTAATCGTATCTAAAAAACATACTGTTTAAATGCTTTACAATTTTTAAGCGAGTATTATAGACCAGGCAAATTAGATCAAAAGTTCTCGATCCGCTGGAATATCTCGGATCGAGTTGAGGTTTTTTGTATTGTCTTCAAAAAAGATTTAAAAACAATTTGAGACAACAATTATTGATGGCAAAGATAGAAATTACATTTCGGATGCATGAAATGCATCTAAAAGTGAATAATTTTTGCAAAAGGATCAAAAATATATAAGACACGGTGAAAATCGTCAATCGGGGCTTTTCGGGGGCGCTCGTTTTGAATATAACACTTGATGCCGGTAAAATGAAGAAATATCCCACAGTTTTCTCCCAAAGATGACGTTATTCTTGAAGGAATATTCTGAATCTTGAATTGGGACCACGGTATACTACTCAGGTAAAAGAAGTCAATTTTCATAGTCGGGCCCCATGAAAAAAACTTCCCTCCTCTCTGCGGAGAGAAGACGAAACAAGACTTTTTGTTACCTCTCTTATTTATTTTAAACTTGATGATCCTTTTTCTCTATTAAATAATTTCGACTTTAGTTGCAGCTGCGAAATAAGCACCCTGGAAAAAGGTGCCGCCCAGAACGCGAGATTTTTGGGCGTTGGATTCGGAACGAGCGCCCTTGGAAACCCCCGAGTAACGATTATTCTCGATTATTCTGTAAGTTAGTAATTTTGCCCTTTGGGCTTCCCCTTCTGCCATTAGGGGCCTCCCGGGCGAGATTTTCGGGTGTTGGATTCGGAACGAGTGCCCTCGAAAATTACCGCTATACGATTTTTACCGTCCCTTATATATTTTTGAGCATTTTGGAAAATACTGCACTTTTAGATGCATTTTATGCACTATCTGTACCATCGAGAACTGTTGTCTCCAATTGTTTAAATTTTTTTCTAAAGACAATGCAAAAAACCGCATATCGATCCGAGATGTTCCAGCGGATCGAGAACTTTTTGTCTTGTTCTATAAGTAAAATTTCAACATCAAAATAGTATACCATATAACGAATGGTAGTATATTGTACCATTTTGTATAGGATAATTCATTAAATATACCATTAAATATACCAAATTTATATTTAATTTCCAGGTGCTAGTCGAATACGACGATGTGGAATGGCAAAGACGCGAATGGGTCAGCGTATATAAAGACGGACTTTTCCATTTGTTTATGGTAGAACAAATGTTAATTTGGGCTCACCGCAGGAATCCTTTTCCTCCTTCGCAGGGCACTGTACGATGGCCTGCACTGGTAAGTCACTATTTTTATTACTATAGTTAAGTGATTCAAAGTGGCCCTTATCACAGTAGCGCACCATTATCAATATCATATTTATGTCAGTTTTATAAATTGTCAGCTTTAACCCCATTAAACTACCATCTTCAACTATTTATTATTTATCTTATATTAAAGTGAGTGTTATCAAACATAAATATATAAATAAAATACTGATTTTATTTATAATAAGTATTGCATAAGAATTAGTATTTAAGGAAGTTTGTACACTGATACTGTGTTTTTGATAGTTTGATATTCGTATAGTACGCCAGTCAAAAAATAAACAAGTGATTTTTTTAATAAGGCCAAGACCCAGGCTACTGTTTTTACAAAGAAGGCTGGCACTGCAGACCAGTCCGGATAGAAAATATCAACTTCATCGCAAATTCGCTTGTTGAATGTTGAGGTAGGGAACAATGTCATGGCATAGTCACGAGGTCGATTTAGCTAAGGCAGCTCTAAAAAAACTTAGAGCCCTCTTTGAGACCAAAAAGCAATATACTCTACAACAACTTTTAATACTTTACAAGGCCCAGATTAGTCCATATTTGGAATATTGCTCGCACATTTGGAGATCGGTTTCCAAGCGTACTCTGAGGATGCTCGACTCAAAACAAAAGAGAGCAATTTGACTTATATGCGATCTAGATTGACCAAAAACTTGGAGCATAGAAGAAAAGTCTCTGACCTGACTCTGTTTTATCGATACTTCCACGGCAGATGCTCTTCCGATCTCTCCACCTAGAGTTGTATTTGCAATACCTACTAGACAGGCAGACGTGGCTCATGAACATCGAATTTTCTTTGGAGAAGTACAAGCCTGTGGAACCAGCTACCAAGGCACTACAACCTACAGAAGGTCAGTCAAGATCGATATCCACAGGCGTCTCCACATGGTAAGCACTATTCGAACTACTCAAGTGGAACAGGTTTTACCCTCTGGTGATTGCTACTTACGTAAAAAGCCAAAACCTTGGTGATTGGGTTTTTTTGAGATTAGTGGCTTACACTATATATATTTCTCTTTCCGCGTGGATATATCGCTAGCTAACTTATTCGAATGCATCCTCACGTACTTTTATATATTGAAATGATCAGAAATCTAAAAGCAAGTAGGTACATAATGAAAATTTATAATTTATTGAGATTAGTTTTACTAAAGATAATAATTAAACTAAAGGCAGAAAATCGATAAAAAAAGGAATATATAAGGAATTATTTATTAAAAATGATATATTCTAAAAGGATTGCATATGTACAAATCATAATTTGTATCATAGAATAATGTTATTAATTATAAATTATATATAAAACTTAGTGGAAGATTGATTTTTTTAAAAAAATATATGAAACTGTTGCCAAAATGACCCATAAAAGTGAAAATTCATAAACTATTAATGAAATAAAAGTTTATTTAAAAACATAAATATAAGAACTGACAAGTGTTTGAAAAGTGAAGGACATTGTGAGGAGACAAGAGCAAAAGTCTAGTCAGTCATATTATATGGTTGCTAAGGAAAAAAAAAGAAAAAAAAGGAGGATCATTATTTGGAAAAAGAGTATCAGAAAAGACAATGGGGAGTGCAAAGTTATAAAAAATAGAAGTTAAATTTGAATCAAAATACAAAATAATTGCGAATTATTAAAGATGAATAGAAGATAAATATCTGGACTGAAGAAAATCCAATGAGTTGAAGATTTGTTACTAATCCAATGAGTTGAAGATTTTTTATTGACAATTCACAGAAGTAAATGCAAGTTTTAGATCTGATATTGCAAGATATTATCATCTCAGGTCAGTTCCTTCACGTATTATTGCCAATAATAATAATAATAATAATAGTAACAATATAAAATAATTTAAAAAAAAAGGAATATTACCTATACTTACGTTGACAATGGATAAAATTCCTTATTTGTGAGGTTAAGATTTCTTTTCCGTAGAAATAATATGAATTGTGTAGTATAATTAAATTTTGTTCAATGTATCATATGTAATCCTTCCACAGAAATAGAACTTCTTGATTATATCATATAAAATTGACATAATTTTTTAGTATTTTCCTTATATTGTACATCTAAATAATAGAATATTCATCTGAGTCGATTTATAACTGTGTAGAATTATCAAATTGGAGGAACAGCTAACTTCAGGTTAGACTCATAGGCGTACTCAACTACATTTTATTAAACTTTATTTGAATTAAAAATAATACAATTAACTTTTAACTTAAAACTTTTATTGATTTGTTAAAAGGAAAAACGTCCATAAGTTATTTATTTATGCCAGAACTCAAAGAGAGAATGAGTTTCATGCCCGGCAAATAACGTGCTAGCGACAACAATAGAAAAATAAAAACAATAATAGAGGTAGAAATAAATAATTACAATATATATATATATATATATATATATATATATATATATATATTCACATTTTTTTCCTATACTTTTTTCATCTATTTCTTTCATTCTTGTTTTCTTGATTTCCCTCTTTCATTATTTCATCTATTGTTCTTCACATATTTCTCCATTTATCCATTCATTTCTTTTATATTCTTAATGTTCACTCCTTTCGTTTGTTAAGTGCTCCCTTCCCCTTTCTTTATTTTTCCTTTCCTTATCTATATATTTCTTTTTTTATCTTTCCGTCTTCTTTTATCCATATCTTTCTTTATTTTATTTCGCCTTTAATACCTTTACTATCTTTAATACCATTCTTTATTCATTGCCTTATTTTGTGCTTTTTTTACTTCTTTATCCCTTTAATTCCCCTCATCTTCATCTTTTTTTTAATAATACTACTACATATATATTTACTTTCTCATTATTTTCTATTTCTTGCCTCTCTTATTTAGGAGGCTCTGTTCAAGAGTTGTTCAATAAATAATAAACTTATGAAGTGACAGATTTTTTCACAGAAGTTCAATCCACTCATTTATTTAAACAGTTTTTAATCAATAAATTGTGGGGTGAAACTATCGCTATCACTTATCATTTAATTTATTTAAACACACAATTTAGTTTTCCTTTCTCTATCCCGATCTGTTCTCTATTGTTTATCAACTTCCCTGCTGTTAAAAACTCGTTTTATATACATTATAATCACATTCTAGAATGTTCGATTTCCTGGAAATCTATAATTTGCCGTAAAAAACAAAAATACCTTCGTAGCAATCGTCTTTATGAAAACAGCTCGCAAAAATATATATAAATAGGTAAAATAAAATAAGTAAAGATTTTACTGAAACAGAAAGCTTCGGCAACATATTGAAACAGGACTGGCTTCACGGTTTCGTAGGTCGTAACTTTGATTAGATTAGAATGATTATTTTGGTTAAAGTGAGTTTTGTTATTAAAAGATACTAAGAACCAATAGATCCATTCTAAGTAAGTTTGAAAATTAGATCGCGAGATTGCAGATGCATTCACAAACAAAGCAAAGTTAAGAAAATAAATTAATAAGAAATTATTGATGATAAAATATATATTGATTATAACGATGGCATCGTATTCTTTTGTATGATAAAAAATGATGGTAGTTACACCGCAACATATAAATCAAAATCCTGTCAAAATTGATATGATTAATCGATTCGCAATCATTTTACCGCCCACTTCTGAATTCTTTATCCATTTATATATACCGAAATTCCAAACAAACAGAATGACTTATGGTGTTTATATGGTTGATTATTGCAGGGAAAAGGATAACATTTATTTTTTGCTCTGAAATTATGATGAGTGCGAATAATTTAAATGAATAAGGCAGATGCAATTCTTGTTAAATTATGTGAGCTGGGTGACAGATAAATTGTCGTTTTCAGTAATCTGGATCTATACATAAAAAGATAATTTGTGTATGACTTTGCATCTCATTCTTCTGTCTCCAATAATCTAATTTCTATTCTTCTTGGGATCTTTGTTATACTTACCAAAGTGTTAGCACTACTGCTTCGAGATTTTTGCTAAAATGGGCTGAAAATTCACAGATAGATGTTCTGATGTCTATGGCTTGCTTGTAGACTCTTCAATTATCGTTATCTGCCATGCCTATCATCTTAAGGTAGTATTCGACTTGTCAGAAGACTGACCACCAGCATTATTTGATTTCTGGACACCTTGAATTCTTCAGACTTATTTGATGATTATGGAGTGCGCCTCTTCTAAGATAAAACTCATTATTGATGTGATATCTCATGAGGCCATAGTAGGTTCCAAAATATGTTGTTGCACCCTCTTTCCTGAATGCCTGGTATACCCTAGTGTGACTAACGGGCTATTATCTGGTACTTTTAGAGTTTTTTTACACTTCCACGCTAACTTGGACCTAAACTTAAAAGATCTTAACAGGGTCTTCAGGGCATCCAAGCTGATTGGATATCTGAGAGAATGTGGATGTACGTGATTTTTCTAGTTATATATAGAACTTATTGGTTTTATCGATTCTATAATTTTTAGTAGACTAATAAGATTTGATTGATTTTTTTTATCTTTTTTTACTAGCAACTAAAGGTTTCAAAAAAAACTGTGAAGCCACATTCGTGTATAGATGCTTTGTCTAATAATACTGTCTTATTTATATTTATATAATTATAATTGGAAAGTTCTTTAAAGCATAAAAATAATATAAAAAATTGTGAACTGGCATGGAGAAACGAGAAATTAGATTCTTCCTGATTAAATTACGTCAATTTTATTAAATAATTGTCGTCGAAATAATAAAAAACGCACGTGTCTGCTGCGTTTAACTATTTGTGTTTCTATCTTTATTACAATGTAAACGAAGCTGCCGGGCTATTATGGGTCGTTGACATCTGCAATTTCAATGAACACGTCATAAATCTCGTCGATAGCTATTTATGTTTCGCAATCGGATATATGACCTTGGCCAAGTTAAAACAACAACAATTACATTTTTATCTACTGAAATTATCATGAATAAAAGTAAATACAGGACAAAATTATTGTGGAAATCTTTTAACGAGCTTGACAAAATAATTCTTATCATAAGGATAAAATTAATGTTGTGAAAAAGTCACTATTATATAATTGTGGGGTGTTTTCTATATCATTTTCAAAGTAACTTTGCGTATTTTACCCATAGATCTGAATGTGCAATTTCACGTTGGATTAGAGCGTCAAATGAGGTCACGTAGTACAATTTTGACTGAAGCGTCATCTTAAATTAATGCCGAGTCTCAGGTATAATGCCGGTCATCAAATAGCGAAAATGTTATCACAGATGTTCTCAATTTGTGAAACCATAATCGGCTTACAAACGTAGACAACGAACCCATCATTAAGAGTTGTATAACTTCATATAACAAGCGAAAATAATTTCAGTAAAATTAAATACAATAATGAATTTGTTGCTTCAGAGTTTTATTTGTAACTTATAAACTAGAGTAAAATTACACAGCATATTTGATGAAATTTACTAATAGAGCTTGTAGAGGGTAGGTTGAAAAGTATTTGTCGAAAACATTGTTCTCTGGATAGCGTCTCTTCTTGACTACAAAGTTAACAACAGTCAACATCACTTTTTGAGCATCTGTTGATCGATGTTTGGCCTCTCACGGTGCTAGACTCTAATAGGACGTTTACCGAATCTGCAAATGTTGTTGATGGTTCATCTTGAAGCTATGATTGCCACATACTTCATTGTTCAAACAACTTTGATTTAAGAATAATTTCACCTTTAATACACCCCACACTTGCACAGCTCACCACTAATTACTTACAGTGAACCGAAAAACCAACTAAAAATTCCTACCTGAGGATAATAGAAAAAATATTTCGAATTATGTATAATATTCTCTTTACGTTTATTATTTTCTCATTATTATTCTATTTAAAAACCGGTTTTATTTAGGAATTTCAAGGGATTAATTTTTGTGAAATGTTGTTATTCATCTATACTTTCAAATGATTCACTGATTTTCAAAATTAAATATTGT
This sequence comes from Diorhabda sublineata, assembly GCF_026230105.1. Classification (NCBI taxonomy): domain Eukaryota; kingdom Metazoa; phylum Arthropoda; class Insecta; order Coleoptera; family Chrysomelidae; genus Diorhabda; species Diorhabda sublineata. The sequence continues at coordinate 17,001,362 of NC_079476.1, forward strand.
AATGCGAACCTGGACAAGTTGTTTACTTATCAGTCCGCAGTTGGGTTCTTATCTTTTTTTGTAAAGATAAGACTTTCGCTATTTGATGATCGGCATTATAACGATCTTCGTCTTTCGGCAATTATCTCAGTTTCTTGGAAGCATCCTCGAAATGACACCTTGGGATACTTGTCGTCGATTCGAAAGTCCTCGACAGTTAACTTTTTTCATTTCATTTCACGTTGTGATCCAAACATATCGGTATTTGCCGTGAGGTAGATAATCAAGTGCTTTTATATAAGCTTCATTCTAATAATTATGATACTGTTAACATAAGACAGACATCTTAGTATTTAAATAATAGATTAAGAAGTCATCAGTACAATGGATCAATATTATAATAACGTTCGAAGGAGATCGTGGTTGAAGCTCGGAAAAGCTTAACAGTTGTGAAGCTCTTATTGACGTGAAGGAAGATGATAATTGGTGGACATGCGCTATTCGATTATTTATTATCAACAACTAATGTGGTTAGATTTGATTAATATACTTTGGTTGGGAAAGTATATGCATTGATGATATAGCCTCGTATGACTATCATTTATCAGGGTCTCGGCAAAATAATCAAAATTAAAGGAATTTTTTTTAAAAATGTAGTGGGAAAGGGTCAAAGTACAATATCCAAACGATTGTGGAAACTTTTAATTGGATATGGATTTATTGATTGATATTAAGATCAATATAAAAGTGCGTTTGAACCAATTGTCGAATCCCTTTTTCCATTCTGATTGAGGTACCTCCAAAACATGTGATTTGACCGCATCAACCGCTTCTTTAGGTGAAGAAAAACGTTGACCTCGCAATTTATTTTTGATCTCCGTATATAATGAGAAATAATTGGGTGCCAAACGAAGATGATCCATTAATTCGATGTTTTAACCGTTCAAAAATGTTTTTGAAAAGATGTATGAGAGCTCGCATTGTCATGGTGGAGAATGAGTCGACTTCTGCGATCGGTTTCCCTGTACCAATGGTGCCGACATGTCCAGTTATTTCGAAAAAAAAACAGGCGACCATTTGCTTCGAAGTACGTTCACCATTAAAAATGTCAAACATATTTACTTCATTGACATGGCAGAACTTAAGTAGCAACCCTCGTAACTAAACTACAAAAATAGTATAATGTATAAACATATTTGATTGTAGAGCTCAATTCATTCAGAGAGCTGGATGTGGGTATTATAGATACATTTAGGTTATGTAACATGATCATGTTTATTGAATACTTCACCGATTAGATACATGGTAATTCAATATTTTCTTCTGTTTTTTATTTCAGACATTTTGTGCTGTGGTATCTACTGTAGATATTCCAACTCATCTTCAACCAGTTGAATTTTTAGTTGATCGTACCTTGGTTTTCAAAGACTATAAGCAACTGAAGCCTTATCAGGTAACTCATTTTTTAACAAAATTTTGTTGTACAGAATATATAATTATGATGAAACATGACTCAAATTTATGAAAGTTGACTCACCATTGTAAGAGGTACTCAAATATCATGAGTTTAATTTTGAAATTGACTCATAAGGATGATACTTGACTGGATATGATAAAAACTGATTTATTATGAAAGATAGTACTTAATTTTTGGGTAGTTTAGTCCAGTGATTGACCCATTATCTGAATATTCACTCATTATGGTAAAAGTTAACTTAATATGATAGAAATTGACTCAGTATGATCCAGTATAGTTAATTTTTATTAGTTTATTCACTCTTTATGAAGAAACTTGTCTTAATATGATAAAAACTGACTGACTATGGTCAAGTATAGTCTCGATATGATGAAAATTGATTCATTGCGATAGAAGCTACTCAATTTTTAATGAGTTTTATTGTGAAATTGACTCATTATCATCAATATTCACTCATTATGGTAAAACTTACTAGAAATTATGAAAATTGACTCATCCTAGTAAGAAGTAGTCAATTTTGATGAGTTTGAATTTGACTCATATGCACAAAACTTGACTAGATATAATTTGAACTAATTCATCATGACAGAAGCTACTCGATTTTTTGATAGTTCTATTCAGAAATTGACCCATTATCATGAATACTTACTCATTATGATGAAATTTGAGTCGAATTTCTGAAAGTTGACTCACCATGGTTAGAGGTACTCAAATTTTATGTGTTTAATTTTGAAATTGACTCATAAGGATGATACTTGACTCGATATAATAAAAACTGATTCATTATGAAAGATACTACTTAATTTTTGATTAGTTTAGTTTAATGATTGACCCATTATCTGAATATTCACTCATTATGGTAAAAGTTAACTTAATATGATAGAAATTGACTCATTATGATCCAGTATAGTTAATTTTTATTAGTTTCATTTTGAAGTTCACTAATTATCATGAATATTCACTCATTATGAAGAAATGTATCTCAATAGGACAAAAACTGACTGACTATGGTCAAGTATAGTCAATTTTTATTAGTTTCGGTTTTAAATTGGCCCATTATCATAAATATAGAGTCATTATGAGAAATCTTGACTCATCATGATAAAATACATTGAATTTTTTATTGCTTCCATTTTTAAAATAACTCATTATCTCAAATATATACTCATTAAGATGAAACTTCTATCAGCATGATAAAAATTGACTCAATTTTTTATCCTTATGTTAAAATCGACTCATTATGATTATACTTGATTCAATATAACATAAATTGACATTACTATGAAACTTGATTCAGTATGATAAAAATTGAATCATTATGATAAAACAAACTTATTTTTCCCATTTCCATTTTCAAAATAAGATAAAACTAGACTCAATTTTTAAAAATCGGTACTCAATTTTTGGAAAGTTTCGTTCAGACATTGAGACATTATCATGAATATAATCTCATAATGATGAAACTTGATTCAGTATGATAAAAATTGAATCATTATGATAAATAAAACCCAATTTCTTATTAGTTTCATTTTCAAAATGAGTCCTTATAATGATAATAGATCCATTATGATGAAACTTGATTCAATATGATAAAATTAACTTATTGTGGTAAATGAAACTCAATTTCTGATTAGTTTCACTTTGAACTTCACTCTTTATCATAAAAATAAACTTATTATGGTCAAAATTGACTCAATATGATAAAAATTGATCCATCATGATACAAGATGAACAATTTTCAAAATTTTTAGATTGTCTTGTAATAAAAATTGGCTTAATTGGATAAACAATTGCTCAATTGAATTTCTAAATCAACTCATTATTATAAAAAAAATGATTCGTTACGATAAACATTTCTATTTCCTCGTTTAGAATTGGGATAGACCACTGCCAGGGGTGAAAGATTACCCCGAACTGAAATTAGCAGTTAAACGTTGGACAGAACTCCAAGACGGTCAAAGGATATTATTGACCACCCCGAGTGTTTTAGTCGGATATAGAGTAGAAGTTTATAGAGCCGAAGGTACCACGCAATGGTACACAGCTGTGATAATTGGATACAACGAAGCTACTAGGGTAAGTAATTTATACAGAAATATAGAGAGAAAATTTCGAATTTGATTTTGGCGCTATGACGTAACAGTTGTTGGAAGGAGAGTTTGGGAGTGTCATTATTTGAATACGGACCTGTATTTCTTCTTTTTCGATTCTATCTATCTGACACCTAGATACCTAAATACCTAAAGTATCTTTTTTATTCTCGACGTATTTACAAAAAAGTTTTCCAAAGCGGCAGCTGGCAACAGATCAATTTCATTATGAAAACTGTACTTTTTTCAAAACTTTCAACTTTTACATCCATACCGGAAAAGTTTAAACTTTTAAATGATTCTATAATTGAGCGACTTCGTTTTTTCCGCCTCCTCCTCCGTTACACACGTTAAGGATTGCTTCATACGTGCATCTGAAGAAATGTTTCAAAAACAAACCAGAAATCATGAGAAAGCCATTATGGCTAAAGTGTCTTCAAATGTAACATATTTGCAGGTTGTAGATATTTAACTTTATTCTGCCTTATCACTTGCTACCAATGAGTTATGCGACATAAAATATACGGCACAAGCTGCTCTTTTTGTCAGGTATATGTCTTCCCAAGGTCTCCCTTTTGGAGATAGTCACTGAACAATATTCCATGCGCATCTTAGAATACTGAAGCCATAACGTTCCCAGTTAACTATTCCCAATTTGGACGCTTCGGACGTGGCCCATCAGCTGCAGCCACTCAGATGATGATCGTTTTGATTCTGGAGTAAAGTGATGGATCCAAGTTTCATACATTGTTACATATCGACGCAAAACATCTGATTTATTATGTGTAAACATGTCTAAACACTGCTCTGAATCATCAACACGTTGTTGTTTTTGATCGACTATAAGTAAACGCGGCATCCACTTTGAAAAAAGCTTGCTCATGGTCAAATGTTCGTGCATAATTGTAAATACACTGTCTTTTGATATCTTTACGGCCTCAGCTATCACACGCAATTTCAATTTACGATTAAATATAAGCAATTTGTGGATTTTTTTATATTTCCTGAAGTAACCACCTCAATTGCACGACCAAAACGTTCACCATCATCGTCTGTACGACCACGTTTAAATTCAGCAAACCGAACAATCAAATGGTTCTTTTCTATGGAGCAGAGTCCGGATAACACTTTTAAAGCCATTGCTGAGCTTGTGCAGTATTTTCTTTTCATCAAGAAGCAATGATAAACTAATAAACAAATAATAAAAGTAGCTGCACTTAAATGGCTATCAATACATTCTGACCAATCGAAATAACATAAAATTTAATACACATAGTCTTTTGAAAGTTAGTACTTCATAAACGTCATATAGTTTTGGCAATGCAGCGCCATCTGTGTGTCAGTCACACGACTTATTGAGTGATGTAATAGTTGAGGTTATGAATTTGGTAATCAAAATTGTTAATAGCATCTTGTCAAAAGAACTCAACCTTCGCCAGTTTAAATAATTGTTAAACGAAATGGAGACTCAGTATTCCGACCTCCTTTACTTTACTTTATGGTGGAAATCACAGAGAAAATAAATGAACTAAATCCAAAATTGCAAGGAGAGGAAAACCCACCTTATGTTTTCGTAGAAGAATTGGTTTGTTTTAAAGTAATATCGCCGTAAAACCAGTGCAACCAATGACAGGAATTACTTCAGCATAAAAAATTGAAGATGAATCTGCTGATAGATTGGAGCAATTCAAAACAAAATCACTTTAGAATTTATAGTAAATCTTCTCAACTTGAAACTGGAACTCTAGAAATGCAATTATTTAAAACAAGTTAGAAGAGTTCGCGGTCCAGAAATATATGTACGTCACGCAACAAAAGTGGATAGCTCTGGAAGAAATGCCGCGAGCTGAGTCTCATATATTCGACGCATGGAATAGTCTTCTAGATTGCTGCATTGAGGTGAAGATGTTGGTATTTGTATTGCCAACAATCTTTGGATCGACATATTCTTGCGAGCAAGTTTTCTTGCATGAATATAATTAAAAGGAGAGTAAGAAGTTAACTAACACATGGAATTTTAGAGTCATGTTTGAAACTTAAAATAATAAATTATGAGCCGAATTCATCCAAATTTTCTAAAACTATGCCATCGCTTCCATCTAATTTGTTCACCCAATTGTTTGTTATTGAAGTACAAGTTAGGGTTGTGAGTAAATGTTCAATTGTTTATCTATTTGACTTAAATCATAGGTAATTATAAATAATTCTAAATAAATAAATACGTACGTTATCTAAATTTTTGCGAAAAACACTACAAATATATGAATAAATTTTTTTTATTAACAAAAGATTGTTTTTCACTAAAAAACTTTATGCAGGTAGGGAGAACTGTTGTACCTAGACTATAATGTAGCTGGGAACAGCATCTACTATCCAGTTTATGGTGCTACCTAGCGGACTCAAACTAAACTATTTTGAAAGGAACTTTATGGATGGACCTTATGTTTGTTTTTCTTGACAGTGAAGTACTAATTGTGGATTTGACATGAGTTTACATTTTTGTGCTGAAAAAACTAAATGATATGTGTTGTGTTGTGTAGTGAGATAATTTGGCAGCCCCTAGTACCTTTATCTGGATTTTCATATATATTATCTGTTTTATCGTCTAATTGTGAGTGTTTTTCTCTGTTTGATTTCAATCATATGGTTACCTGTTGTTGTAGCTGGGAGCTAAAACACATGACGTACATCGGAACATGTTCCTTGGTACACTTTTAAGACAATTTAACAATTTCGTGAATCAGGAAGTAACAACTATATCTATAAATCAAATTTTGACACCAAGAAGGTATTTTCTGAAGTAGAAGATTTTGTCAGTAGATTATATTTTAAAAAAGTCTTCAAAAGAACCATGGCCTAACTACGAAATGCGTTAGGAAATTAGCATTCAAATACGCTGAGGTACAAAAAAATCACAGACACTTGGAAAAAGGGGAAAGTTGCCCAAAGTCTTTACGGATCAATCAGAATAAGATGTTCATAAC